>NC_043702.1:49801486-49864228 GCF_006229205.1 Suricata suricatta
TATATATATATATATATATATATATATATATATATATATGTAGTACTGAGTTAAAGAGTTACATCCCCCAACTCCTCAAAATTCATGTCTAGCCAGAACTTCAGAGTGTGATCTTATTTGGAAACAGTATCCAAGTAACACAACCTAATATGTAAGATGTAAATTAAGATGAGATACTGGATTCAAGAGGTCGTTATAAGAAGAGTACTGATGTCTTTATTAGGAGAGGGATGGAACACGCAGACAGAACACACAGGGAGAATGGAGATATAGGTGAAGATCGGACTGACATGTCTATTCGTCAAGTTCTGCAAGTGTCAGCAATCACCAGAAGCTGGAAGAGAAGCATGAAACAGATTTTCCCTCTGACTCCCCAAAAAGGAACCAACTCTTCAGACTCTTTAATTTTGGACCTTGGTCTCCAAAACGGTGAGCAATACATTTCTGTTATTTTAAAGCTACCCGGTTTGTGGTCATTTGTTATAGCAGTACTAGGAAGCTAATACATTCGCTAAGTCTAGAATAAACTCATGTTAAATATGCATAAATATGGGAGAGTTCATTTGCATTCTTATGAGAATATTACCATGAAGTTTTAGTGACCAGGTTTGATATTTGAACAAGCTGACAAATAATAACTATTTCATAAGCATCTGTATTATGTTAAAGTTTTATTGGTTTTATTCATGTGAATTATTAAGCTGACATCTAGATTTAGTGAAGTGTGAATGTGGCTACTTAATAATCTAAGGGTGATTTTGTTTAAAATTCTCATCCTAGAATTTATAAAAAGCATAAAATAGAAACTGACATTTATTCTTCATGTGAAAAATGCCATATTTATTCTGTGTGTGGGGACAGCATGTCCCCACCATGGTCCACTAATAGATGGACCTCTGAAAATAAAAATACAGCATTTCCCATTTCATAAACATTTAACACACAATTCTATGACATGCAAAATTACATAAAATATTTTTGACGATGTGGTCCATTTAAGTGCCATGACCTCTAAAAGTTCTATTTACCTGTTCCAGGTAATTTAGGGTCTTGAGCCAGTACTCTCCTTGTGAGCTTAAAACCCAAGGCTAAAACTCTAGCCTTAGTTGTATAGGACTATACATCTTATTATTTGACTATTTTGATTGCTCAAATACTAGTTACTGACTATATCTTCTGAAGGTATTCAATTAATCAGAAGTTTTAGTTTATATAGATTTTGGATGCTATCTTGTTTTTAATCTTTCTTTTCTTTTCTTTTTGTGTTTGTTTGGCAGAATATTATAAGTATTATTTGGCTTCTTTTAGAGTCTTATAAGAGAGGGATGAACAAGCATAATTCAGAGGAACTATAGAAGGGCCAGACAGACAGTCTGTGGCCTCAAATCAAGGATGAAATTTAGGCTGCTTCCACTTAAATACATCTTCAGGAGAAGCTTCAATCAAAGGTATGATTGGAAGACACAGTTTACATAGACAAAAGTAGTTCCAAAAACATTAGAAGCATTATACCCCAATACCCTGACTTGGAATCCAAAGTATAGAGGGGCCAACATCAAAGAGATTTGTGGGAATAGCTTTTGTATAATATGATATAGTATGATTTTATATTATATGTATATATATAAATGCACAAATATTTTATATATGTGTGTGTATATGTGTATATGTATATATATATGAACTACATTAAGACGGCTTCCAAAATTTCTAAAGGAGTAAAACAATAAAATAAAGAGTAAAACACACTTGGACTAAAAGTTCAAAATTAAAAGAAGTCTCTTGACCTCCAACTTTTTATGGATAGAAAAAAGTCTGATAAACTACTCAGCTGCCATCATGGGCAATTTCTTGTCACAAAGAAGAACGGTATAAAGGGTAGAACCCAAATCCCAAAGGCTGGAGCAAAGAGCTGTGAAGAACAGTGAATTAGAGAACCTCTTTTAGGTAGCAGAACTGGATGTGACCTAAGGAACATTCTAGCAACACATGCTTGCTTGAATCTCAGAATTCTTCTGAACAAGTGACTGTGATAAGCTTTCTACCTGCCCCCATCAGTTTCCAGTGGGAGCATTGACTGTGCTTATTCTCTGCATGTCTCACCATTGCATGTTGATGTGTGGGGACCGATAACTTGTCTTTGTGGTTCACAGTTTCCCAGAATAAGAGAAGCACATCCAGAAAACCTCATCTATGGGATCCTGTACTTTGACTCTGATTCTGTAATTTTTGCAGAGACATATTACCCTCCACCTTGTAGGCAGCAGAGGCCAGAGCAGCAGGAACATTCTGACAAAATCTCCACTCAGGATGAGAGGGAGGCTCCGTTGGCCAGGTGCCCATTTTGCATTAGAAACACCTGAGAGGGGCTCCTGGGTGGCTCAGTCGGTTAAGCTTCTGACTTCAGCTAAGATCATGATTTTGTGGTTAGTGAGTTCAAATTCCACATTGAGCTCACAGCGCAGAGCCTTCTTGGAATTATGTCTCTCCCTCTATCTCTGATCTTCTCTCACTTGCGCTCTCTCTCTCTCTCTCTCTCAAAAATAAACATTAAAAAATTAAAAAGAAAAAAATAAATGACTGAGAGCTGGACACAGCTAAAGCTCACTTCACCTACAAGGTATGTTGATATGGAGAAATTAAACATGTCCTGAATTTTTTTTCCTCACCCATGAGATACAGTATGGTCCAAAAATGGATGCAGGAACTCTAAATATTCCTTCTTGGATTCAACAAACATTTACTGAGTAGCTATTCTTCTAAAGGCACTGTTTAGGCATGAGATAGAGCCATAAGCAAGCAAACAGGTCACTGCTGTCACAGAGGTACCCATCTGATGGGAAAGGGGAGACAGAAAAGAAAGAAGCAAACAAATAAACCAATGGCATACACTTAGATAGTGAGAAGTACAATAACATTTAGTAGGGGTAAACTTTTTTTAAAAAAAATTTTCTTAATGTTTTATTTTTGATACAGAGGGAGTCAGAGCATGAGAGGGGGAGGGGCAGAGAGAGAAGGAGACGCAGAACCGGAAGCAGGCTCCAGGCTCGGAGCTAGCTGTCAGCACAGAGCCTGACGCAGGGCTCGAACCCACGAACATGAGATCTGACCTGAGCCGAAGCCGGAGGCTTAACCGACTGAGCCACCCAGGTGCCCCAGTAGGGGTAAACTTTTGACTGGCCAGGGAAGAGCTCTGAGAAGGTGACATGAAGCTGATCTGGGGATCATGCAAAGCCATGCCATAATAAAGATTGTTCGACACAGAATAAATAACAACAGCAGAGGCCCTGAGTGAGGAATAAACTTGTTTACTTGAATAATGGAAAGAAGATCAGTAGGACTGGCCATAAGTATAGAGAGAATGAAAGAAAAATGATAGGAGATGGGGTTTGGGTGGGTGGGCAGGAGTCAGATCATAAGGAGTCTCCTAGGTCATGGTGGGAGTTTGTATTTTATTCTACCTGCACGGAGCAGTCTTTAATAAAAACTATTCTCTAAAGTAAGCTGGAGTTTGCAAAAGGCGATGTTGATGGTAATTTGATAACACAGGTACTCAAATATTGTTCGCACAAACTCTGAACTTTGAAGCCAGCAGAGACTGTGGGAGATCAAAGGGAATATCTAAGATTATCCACTGGCCAAAGTTCAGGCACAGAATTCCCTGTCCCCTGCCCTTCATGCAGTAGATCTGGATGGCTCAGTTGGCTGTAACTTTACCTGCCTCCATCTGTGAAACTAAGAAGGTATCCCTGACTTCAGGAGGCTGTCCCAGTAGGTCTAAATCTCTTGGATTTGCCCAGATACTTAATGATCTCCTGAAAACAATGTTAATAGTAGAGAGTTTTCCAAAGTCTTCTCCTCAGACATGAATTTCTGAACAAAACAAAACAGGGTGGAGACTGTGTTTCCTTCCAAACATGCAACAACCATGTGCTTGTTAAATTAGGACTCCTACTGTTTAGTGCTCTGAAAACAAGTCCCCAAGCTTCAGCCAAAGCATGGAAAGCAATGTTCAGGAAGCTACCTGAAAATTTTCAGAGAGCAATTTTCATGCATTAGTGGATCATATATACGCACCACTTATGAGACAACTGATCCTTAGGAATGAGCAGGAAAACTATTGAGGTGACTTAACATTATTATTATAGATAAGTGTTAAAGCAATTCATTCATTCTTACAGATATTTCTTGAGCACATACTATGTGGTAAGCACTGTGCCTAACTGAGAATTTAATGGAGAACAAGATAAATTCTCTGACATCAAGAAACTTTTATTCTAACAACAATAACACTTAACATTCATTGTTTCTTATTTTCCAGCACAGTTACTAAGTGCATAAGCTCATTCAATGGGGTAATCTAGACAATAAACGAATAAGTAAATACAGAGTAAGAGGTAATAAGGGATATAAAGGAAAATAAAGCAGGAGACAGCAGGGAGATTAATGGTGGCCTGAAGATGTCTATGTCCCATTCCCCAGAACCTGTGGATGTGTTACCTTCCACAGCAAAAGGGACTTTGCAGATGCAGTTAATGATTACCCAGATGGGTCCAATGTAATCACAAGGATCCTTCTAATAGGGAAGGAGGAAGGTCAGTGTCAGACACAGAACATGGAAGGATGGAAGCAGAGAGAAGACGCTATGCTGCTGGCTTTGAAGATGGAAGAAAGGGACATGAGCCAAGAAATACAGGCAACCTCTAGAAGCTAGAAAAGGCAAGGAAATGCATTCTTCCCTGCAGTCTTCAGGAGGAACGAAGGCCTGTTGATGACTTGATTTTAGTCCAGTGAAACCAAATTTGTTTGTCCTGACCCCCAGGAATGTCAAATAAAACATTTGTGTTGTTTTAAGCTACTAAGCTTATGATAATTGGTTGCAGCTGCAATGGAAAACTAATACTGTTACAGGAAGGTGAGTGATGGAGGATGGTCAGCAGTGGTCTCTTAGAGATGGTGATCTTTCAGCAGAATGAGGGATCCATCTGGTTGGCTGGCTGGAAAAGCACTCCAGTTAGAGGGAACAGAAAGGCAAATATACTGAGAAGGAACTAGTCTCAGTGTGTCCGAGGACTATTAAGAATGCTTGTGTGAGTGAGCAAGGCGTGAGGTGTTAGTAAGTGACCTTAGAAAGGTAACCAGAGCTCAGATTATGTAGGGTCCTGTGCACTTGCCAAGCATTTTGAGTTTGTTCCAAGAATGATGGGAGATCAGAGGAAGGTTGTGAGCAGGAAATGATATGATACTGTTACTTTCAAAAGGAGCAATGTGATTGCCAGGTGGAAAATAGACTCTGGGCTGGAGAAGGCAATATAGGCAAAAGGGAAGCAAAGGGCTGGTTTGGGAGGCTGTTAAAGTTGTCCAGGCGAAAGGTGTAGATGTGCAGACTGGGAAAGGAACAGGCTGCAAGGAGTGTCTTTTGCAGATGGAATTGACAGGATCTGCCAGTGGTCTGGATATGAGGCCTGATACAATGAGAAGAAATAAGAATGACATCAAGGATTTTCATGAACCTATTCGCTGAGATTTGGAACATTCTGGGAGGAACAGGGTTATAATGGAAAATGATAAATTTGGTTTTAGATATGTTTCCGGTGGTGATTGGACAGCCAAGTGGTGATGTTAGGTAGGTCCTTGGACATAGAGCCTAAAGTTCAGGGAAGTGATTAGGGTTGGTGACATCACTCAAGGAGCCCTGAGTAGGATGGAAAGTTGTGTCACTCTGCCTGTGTGGCTAGATCCTGAGGACAGAGCCCCTGGGCACTGCAGCCTTTAGAGTCCTGGGATAGACTCATCACGGGGAAAGAATGAAGCACAGACATTATTTTCATCCTCAAGAAACACAAAACCAGTGTTTTTGACTCTCTGGTCTGCTGAAGCATGAGAAATGGCAACTTGCAAAGGTCCTAAGAAGTAGCGACTGCCTTGGCCTATCTGCCCTGGCTCTCAGTGAGCTTTTAAAATGCCAGTGAGCTCTGTGGTGACCGTCCAATAGCTGTAACTACAAGATGCTGACCCCAGGACAGCCACTCCCTCCTCAAGGGCACAGGCCTCCCCACAAGTGACTGCTGTGCTGAGCCACCTGACACCCATGCAGGGTTTAGCAGCAGCTGCCCTTCTGCTCCAAGAAACAGCTCTCTGCGATCAGATCAAACAGCAGCTCTTCCCTGCTTTGCTTGGAAGCTTGGGTATTTGTTTTCAGGGCATTAAACAGGAAGAGTCCTAGCTTAACTGGCACACAGGCGCTTTAGGTCTGAAAGGGATTTGGCTAGGCCTCCAGTCTCCCTCCCTGGTGGTTTGAAATCCAAGTTTGAGCAGAGAACCTTGAGACCCTCCTGCTACCTACCATTAGCCCTTCTGGCTTTGCAGTGTGAGCAGGACAAGAAGAGAATGAGAAGTGCTTGCCTAACTGAAGTCACTGGTTTGGCACTCTGAAGCTAGATCCACAACTCTTCAAACTCAATTTGCTTTTTAACTCCCTCTCCTCTAACTTTTTCGTGATACAATTATTCTGACTTTCTAAAAAGGCTGCTGATGGACCTCCCAGAATGCTCCTCTTCCAGAGAACTCAGTTTCTATGTTTCATTGTCACAATTTGTCAGCACTCTGTTAATTCACTGCTTTGAGCAGCGATTCTCAGGCCTAGCTGAACATTGGAATCCTCTGGAAAAACTCCTGAAGGGCTGGGTCCCATCCGCAGAGATTCTAATTTAATTGTCTTCAAGTGTAGCCTGGGCATCTGGATTTTTAAAAAAACTTCCCTGGGTTAACGCCAATGTGCAGACACAATTGAGGACCAATGCCCCCCAGACTCTGTCCTTCCAAATTATCACCTACTTTCATGAATCTCTACTCTCAGAAGAAAGGGAAGGATGAACCCACCCCCCAGGGCTCTCTCCATTTGCAGGTAACATTACATTGTAGCAATAACCTTCCAGAGAGCAAACCCTGCTGCAGGAGCTCTGCTCCAGAGAGTGCCAGATCCAGCCGAAGACGAGATCCCAGAGGAGAGATCTGGGAAATTAGAGCCCTGAAGACTGAAAGCACAAAGGCACCTTTTTTTTTTTTTTTTAATTACGTTCCCCCCTCCCCCCCATTCCAGTATCGTTAACACACAATGTATTAGTTTCAGGTGTGCAATATAACGCTTCAACAAATCTAAACCTCACTCATTGCTCATTATGATAAGGCACCTTCTGTTTGTCAGGTGAGACTCTGTCAAGGTAAACCAGAGACTTCACTTGGGCTTCCTCTCAGGGCTTCTGGGAAATGCGCTCTCTATCGCAGGTGAGTCATTTCAGCCAACTATTGAGGGTTATATAGCAAGACCTCTGCCTTCCAAGGGAGCCCCCTGGGAAGGAGGTGTTGAAACAAGAGGCTCTTGCGCCTCAAAGTGCGTCCCGAGGACCGGTGGCATCGGCGTCGCCACCATCCCAGAGCTTCTCTGAAGTACAGCATTTTGGGCCTCCTCTCAGACTTCATCAGTAAGAACCTGCATGTTAACAAGGTGCCCAGGGGGTGAGTAATTTTTAGAAGGGATGGTGTGTAGAAGTGTGGGAAACGCGGTGCATTAAAATCCTCTGGAACCGTAGGGACTAGGCGGAGGGGGCCACTTCTTCCTGCTTCCTGGACTGGGGTCTCGTAAGGAGTGGCAGCGACCCGAAGTTGGCGGGCCAAGGTGCCGGACGGGGTCCGGGCGGCCCCGCCTGCCCGCCCCGCCTCCCTCCTGGGTGTCTGCCCGGCGCGCGGTTGCTGTGGCAGCGCCGGACGCAGACCGAGCCGTGGCTGCAGCGGCCTCCAACTCCTCCTCCAAAGGCCTACCCAGACCCCAAGTTCCCGCTCAGCTAGCGGCTCCGCCATGCCTCGGGGGAGGCGCGGCGGCCGGGTGAGCGCCTGGGAGGGCGGCCTGGAGGAAGAGGCGCCCCAGGCGGCGGCCGCGGTGCCCCCCGCGCTGTGGGCGTCCCAACTGCAGCCGGAGGCAGCCGGGCAGATCCTGCTCCGTGGCATCTTCGAGATCGGGAGGAGCAGCTGTGACGTGGTGCTGAGTGAGCGGGCCCTCAGGTGGTGGCCCATCACACCCGAGCGCCCCGCGGGTGAGTGGTCGGCACCTTAACCTCCAACTGCGCCTCCTACCCGCGCCTTCTACCCCCGCGCTTCCTCCCCGCCCTCCCCAGGCTCCTCCTCTCCTCCGGTCGCAAGGCCCCCGCCCGCTTCTTCAGAACTGGGGGGAACCATGCCCCCGCCCCCCGCCTTCCCCCCGGGGCCTCAGGCTACCCTCCCGGTCCCGCCAGCCGTCCCGCCTCTGGGTGCGTTCCCTGGGGCAAAGTAACCGTCAGCTTATGCTTTGCGACGCGGAAGAAAGAATCGAGTCCCAAAGGGCCGGTTTTCCAACCTGTGGGAAGTTCCTCTCCTTCCCTCCAAACTGGTGAAGTTTTAATCCATCAGCTTCTGCCCTTCCGCTGAAAGTATACATTTTACAGAGTACATCTACACGTGGATTCTGAATCGACCTCTCACTTTGCTGACTTTTGAAACTTTAATCCCGTTTGGGGCCCTCTCTGGACTTCTCCATCCCTCACCTTACTTGCCATTGTTTAGGGTCAAGCCCTCTATGGCTTAGTCTAGAAACGGTTGATATATATATATATGTATATATATATATATATATATACATATATATATATTTTTTTTTTTTTAGTGTTGACTATAAAATACTCACCATGCTAATTGCACTCGCCTTTTATTGACTTCCGTTATTTAGAAATGTTGTACTGCTGTGTTTAGAACGAGGCTTCTCCAAAAACCTTGGGATGTGGCACTATTTCTCCTGGCTAAATATGAACTTAATTTTTTTTTTGAAACATTGCCTTGCATTGCAAAACCAGGCACCCTGTACTACTTCTATTAAAGTATTAAAACATGGTACTGTCTATAGAGTTTCCTGTACAAAAAAAAAGCTAACAAAATGTGCTGAGTAGTTAGCAACTGAAATCTGTCTCTGCTGTATAGGCTCACTTAACCAAGACTACCTTCTATGTTTATTGAACTGTTTTCAGGTGTTTTGAAAACCAAGGTAGAATGTTTTGTTGAACCTCCTGAGTTAAAACCTAGGGATATGGATGTAGAATTATTCCGGGAGTTTTTAAGTCCGTTTGAATTTGGGGTATCTAGAAGTTTCTAAATTACATGGAGTTTAGTCTACAAGAGCCAGCTTAACCTACAATGAAGGTGAAATACTACAGAATTAAAATGAGACCTTGACCAACGAGCGCTCCTATAAATAGCTGGTGTAGCACTGGGACACAAAAACCAAATAATGACACAGAAAACGGCTGTTGTAAATCAAGTGGTGATGGAGGAAAAGTAGGCTTACTTTGTGTTGAAGTAGAATTTAAAAACTATAAAGGTTGAAAGTCTTGATTTTTTTTTTTTAAACTTTGCTCTAAATCCCTTCTTTTTCATCTATGTGTATTACTTTTTTTAGTGTGCAATACCTAGTGTGCAAACCTCCTTCGGCCTTTAAAATTGAAACTACAGAATCCTAGCACCTTAGTAAGAACTATTTATAAACAGATGTTTTACTTAGTAAAAGGAGTGGGGAAAGAAAGTCCAGAGATGTGTTTAAATGAGAGAAATGATCTCTGATGCGGAGTTAGTTTGGTCTTTCGGCATTCACGTCTAATGAAATTGGTCCAAATAATAGAGGAGAAGCTACATCAAGATTATCATACCTGGGAGGACATGGTGTCGGAGGATGTAGTGGGGGAGACCATGGGTCCCTTGCTCCTGGGCCAGTGACTGGCGGTTCCAGGAAGAATGAGGGTGGGGTGGGATCACTGGGCTTTATTAGATCATACCCAGGAAATATTTGCAACACCACTCAGTTTTTTGAGCCTCAGAGTATCTTAGTTGTTGCTTTTAAAAGCAGATTTTATTTATTTTAGAGCAGTTTTAGGTTCATGGCAAAATTGAGCAAAAGGTGCAGAACACCTCCCATATTCTCTCTGCCCCCTAAGACATGCACAACCTCCTCCATTATCAACATTCCTCATCAGAGTGGTACATTTGTTACAATTCATGAACCTACAGGAACACCTCATCACTCTGAGTGCATAGTTTACATTACAGTTAGCTCTTGGTGTTGTACATGTTGTGGGTTTTGACACACTTATGCTGTGTGTCTTGGGGTTTCCCAGGGAAATAAGCTTGGCTATATATTTTTGAGATCTTCCGTGGGATTATGGAGGCTGAGCTCTGCCACTGTGCCATTTGCAAACTGGAGAACTCGGAAAGTCAGTGGTGTAATTCAGACCACATCTGAGAGCCTGAGAAGCAGGATTACTGATGATTTAACTCTTAAACTGGATCTAGATGGGGAAAAGGAAAGATACGGAGAACATGTTTTGTTCACTGTTGGTACCTGGCACAAAAACAATTGTTGAGTGCATTTGTTAACTGGCCTCTTGAACCTTACTTTTGGCTATCGCATTGTACTACTTAGTATATTGCTACTTACTGGTGACTACTCATCACCTGCAGGAGTATAACCTCTCTTTTTGTTAAAGTATTGGAATCCTTTGCTATAAAAACATTCTTAAGCTAATGTTGTCCTCCTTCTCCACTGTGGGTATCCTGGCCAGAAGGTTCTATCGTACTAAACTGCAGGGTGGTGAGCCCTGCCCTGGACGTAGATTGACCAGCATACTACCACTACGATATTAAATGTGTACACAAAAGGGCGTCATCGGTTCAGAAAATGTTATTAACTGCAACACTACTTAATGTCTTTCTATAGGAATTCTAAAATGTGGCCTTTGTGCTTGTGAAATCATGAGTTTATGCGTGTGAATATAAAGTAATTACCCAGTTAGCTATGACCTAGAAAGACACAGAATCTTGAAGTAGGAGAGGGGTCCGGTGAGTTCTTTGAGACCAAATGAGATGAGTCAGACAAGTCTGGGCCATGGAACCCTGTCCAGGCAAAGAAGATCAAGGGTAGTACCAGAGTGTGGGTAGCCCCCAACGTGGTCTCTGAAATTGGGGAATAAGGTGTCAAACACTAAGGGTGCACAGAAAGGGAACGTGGGCCGATGTGTTAGACAACTTGGCATAGTTTCTAACTTAGCCCTTCACTTGTGCTGTTACTGGATCAGATACATTCCGAGTTCAATATTTTCAGAAACATCACTGATTGCCCATTGGCATTGTTCTAAATCTCAGCCCAGGACAAATTTCTAGGCATGTTTGCTTAGCAAGTAGTAAGCTTCTATTTGAAATATTAAATTGAAACAGAAGATAGAAGCATCTTTGTGCATCCCCAAAGCAGGATCTGCTTACTGTTCTGTGGGACCGGATGGTAATACTTTCCCATGAAGGAAAAGCTACAGGTGAGGAGAGTTAGTAATGGGTAGGATTAGACTGTATTAAGCTCAAGTTTTAGTACAGTTAAGAACGATCAATTTAGGAAATTCTGTGACAGGAATGCCGAATGCCCACAAATCTTCCATTTCACCGCGGGAATTTCATCATTTACTAACGGATAGCTCCTGGACTTGGGAAGAACACGATGGACTCTTCTATTCCAGCTGTCTGTAATCCCCTGTCTGTGAGGCTAGGGACGTTTTCAGGAGTGGGTACCAAAGGACCTGAGGTCTTGTCTGTGACTCCAAGAACGATAACTGACTTTAGGCAAGTAATTTAATCCCCCTATTCATCTGCAGTGTGAGGTATTTATATAACACAATTTGGGTTGGTGCTGCATAGGTCTACTTACACAAGAGCTCCTTTTTCTTTTTCTTTTTTTTTTTTTTTGATAAATGCAGTACAATACTTTAAAACATAAGATTTTAACATTTTTCTATAGCTTTATTGTAAGAATACAGTATATAATACATTTAACATACAAAGTAGGTGTTACCTGACCGTATCATTGGTAAGGCTTCAACTATTAGTGAAGTTTTGGGGGAGTCGAGGTATACTGCATGTGGGTCACCACCCCTAGCTCTTGTATTGTCCAAGGGTCAGCTGTATATAATGACTGAAAACATCACCTCTGACATTGCATTTTGAAGAAAATACCTATTTTTATAGACTTCTGATGTTAGGATAGCCTAAGTAAGTGTCTGATTTGAATGCTCAGTAGGATCAACAGTCGTGTGTGTGTGTGTGTGTGTGTGTGTGTGTGTGTGTGTGTGTGTAGGAGTGTTTTACAGCTTTACAGCCAAAACTTCTCCACCCTAATGAATTCCTAATTAGAAGAAACATGTGGGAAATAATGGGCCCCTGGCTCCCCTTCCCCAGCTTCAGGGCACAGTGCTGAGAGGTGAAGGGTCATCTCGGCACAGGGCCTGCCTCGGCAGAGGAAGAAGCAAACCGTTTTGTGATGGAAAATTGTTGGTCAAGCTAGGCATCAGATTCCTTTTTTTTAAATGATGAGCAGAAGGACTAGCTTATCTTCAATTTCATGTCTTCTACCTTTTAATCAAATTTCAGGGCAAGGATTTTACAATATGTCTGATTAGCATCTGAAAATTTTTTTAAATATTAAAAGGTTTCAAATCTTAAGGTTTAAAAATCTCCATTTTTTATGGACTTAACTACTGCAGGTTACACAATTTCACATTAGGGTTTTCCAAAGGGTTGTTCTTACCCCAGCTCTTAGCTGAGTTGAGTTAGAGCAGTAACCAGAAAATCTGAGATATCTGGGCTGCAAATTAAGGTCTGGAAAGTGTTTCTTTTAGGAGAGTTAAAATGATTTGCTTTATATTTGCTAGAAACTTACCAATGTGAAAGGTAATGTGGAAAAAGGTAAAAATGAGAAAAACATAATTTAAAAATGAGTTAATGGTAGTTTGGGACTTAGACGGTACCAGCTCTGCTAAGTATTAATCTGCCGAAGCTGTTTGGGAACAGATGTACGTGAAACGGGTCCCAGGTTTCTGTTGTGTACATCCAAAGTGAGACATCTGTCGGTGGACCTTGTGGTCAGAAATAATGGAAGCTGGGGTTAAACCCCAAAATGACCTGTTATGGGAATTATTGAAGGATTAATTACTCAGTAAAACCTGATGCTTTGATTCATCAGTCTACATGTTAAGAAAATACTTCTTTAAAAAAATTGTCAGTCTGTTCCTAAGCTGCCAAATTTGAAGGAATTTTTAAAAGATGGTGTGAAAAATCAAGTTGACCCTCTAACTGCATGTACTGTTTATGAAGGTTTTAAATGCTTTGGAAGGTCTATTAACCTATTATATAAATATTAAGTAGTAATACTGTATAAATATTAGCTTTTCATTAAAGTAAATTGTTCCACACAGAGAAACAAATGTAGAATGGATCTCTAAAGCATGACTGTGAAGGCACGTTTTCTGTGGTGATGGAATGTTCTGTATCTGAACTGTCCATACAGTTGCCACCAGCCATGTATGGCCCTTATTCCTGAAATGTGGCTAGTGTGACTGAATAACTGAATTTTTATTTAATTTTAATTTAATAGCCACCGCATATGGCTAGTGCTGATCACATTGTATGTGTACCCTGACCGCCCAAGAGTCTGTGTATTAATGTTATTTCTTAACCATGTAGCACCATCTGAAGGCAAGTACTTCTAAAAACTTGATCTCCTATGTCCCCCTTCTTTTGCCCTCCCCTACATGGGATCTCTGGGGCTAGAACTGGCACATAAATACCTTCCTAGGAGTGGGGAACAGTAACTTGTGCTGAAGCCAAGGGACTTAAAAATTGAGAGTCCGATGGCTGGATCAAGGTCAGTAAACCAAAGAGGTAAATCCAGATGGGATTGTCTGGAGCAGGAAGATCTGAAGCAAATTGCCGAAGTCTAAACATAAAGCTAAAGAATCAAAGAGCCATGGCAGTAGATAGAAGGATTGACAGATACTTTGGGTCCTCGGGAGGATGCTATCACCTAGACCAGGATTTTTGTGCTCTCTGTAATTTGGGGAAATGAGCTGTTGTTGTTTAAAGGGTGAGGGATATGCCTGGGTGGCTCAGTCGGTTAGGTGTCTGATTTCGGCTCAAGTCATGATCTCTGGCCTCGTGATTTCGAGCCCTGTGTTGGGCTCTGTGCTGATTGCTCATGGCCTGGAGCCTGCTCTGGATTCTGTGTCCCCCTCTTTCTCTCTGCCCCTCCCCTGCGCTTGCGCTCTCTCTTTCTCTCTCTGTCTCTCTCTGTGTCTCTTTGTCGCTCTCTCTCTCAAAAATAAACATTAGAAAAAAGGGCTAGGGACCTAGTAGACATAATTCATTGTGATCTCAGTACTGCAATGCTCACTCTGAACCTTATTGCCATCCTGCTGAGCCTGTTAGTTGACTAGGTCATTAGATTACATTTCAAATATTGACAAATCTGCAAACATCAGATGCCTCAAGATGGCCACCTCTGAGTCTTCCATATGACTGTATTCGGCGCCCAAGTTTTAGAAGAACCATGGCAATGATGGGGGTGTGGTGCATGCTGGGTGAGTGATTTCTGGTTGTGTGTGTGTGTGTGTGGTGTGAGCAAAGGGAGGGAATTCTTAGTAGCCATGGTGCTTTGAATGCTCTTCAGTTTTCCAAAACCGGTACGCTCTGAAAGAGGTGAAAGGAAGAAGAGGTACATGGAGTTTGAAGGGAATTAAATATTATGCTACCATTGGCATGGGAAGCAGAAGTTGAGGATTCTTGGTGTGATAAATGACTGAATCCAGAGGCATGGAGACAGGCAGGTATGTATACTGGAGAAAAAAAAGAAAAAACCTCCCAAAATTGTCATGCTGCTATGGGCTTACGGTAAACTTAAAGATAAGTCTAAAATACCAGCTGGCTTCAGGGAATTCCTATGTATATTCCAAGATTTTAATCAAAAACAATGTTCTGAAAACTACAGCTACCCAACAGTGTCCAGGGTTTAGCTGAAAACAGTGAACATTTACTGATGTTTACTCTGCCAAGTTCTGTGCCAAGTATCTCCTCTTGTTTAATCTTCCGAGCAAGACTATGTAGCCTTGGTAGGATTTTTATTCCTAGGGTGCAGAGATGTTAAATAACCTATCAGGGTCCTACTAGCAATGGAGTTCAAAGCCAAGCATTCTGATTTTTGAGCCTCTCCTGTGCCCATTAGGTTCTGCTGCTTCCTCTATTAAGAAAGAAGGAATCCCCCCTAATGCTGTCAGGAGGCTGTTGTGTGTGTGTGTGTGTGTGTGTGTGTATCATGGCCCAAACGAAAACAAAAAAACCTTTATTACAGCAATAGCATTGGAGTTTTTAAGACTCATATTTCCGAGTAAATGATGAAACTGAGAGAAAATGGGAACTTTTATTAAAGTTAAAAAAAACCAGTATTTTATTATAGAAAACCTCAAACGTGGCCAAATGTAGAAAGAATACGAGAAGCCTCCATGTACAACCCAGTGAAGGGTGAGGCTCTCTGTAAAGTTTTCAAGGCCGGTATTTTCCATCTATGCCCCGGCCATCTCCCTTATTTCGCTGGGATAGCTGGAAGAAATTCCTAGGCCTCCTAAACTGCATCTATATACAGCTCAGTGTGCATGTCTAGGAGATGAGGATTTAAAAAAATAGGCACAGTATAAGCCCAAAACCACGATTCCAATTTAAAATAGTCCCCTGTATCCTTAAATATCCAGCCAGTGTTCATAGCCCCCTGATTGTTCCTCTCTGAATCTAAAACACAGGGACATGTTTGTCCATTTTGTAGTTGCTTGCTAGATCTTTAATGTCTGCTAATCCACTGATTCCTATTTTTCCCCTTGAAATATTTTTCTGAACAAAGAGTTGTCTGGCTTGTAGTTTCCTATAGTAATAGGAGAGGTCTACTGGGGGCAACTGTCTGTGAAAGATAAAAGTGGGGGGGACAAATTGGGAGGGATACCCCGGTGACTGTGAGGCTTGTAAAAGGAGGATGAGGCAGGCAGGGGCAGGGAGAGCGTCGGCCCATGATGCACATCTGGTCAGGTCTTCGCTTACCTGATGGTGAGATTTTGTGGGAAAAGGCTGCCTTGGGCAGAAATGGCCAAACCTCTGCTATGTTTAGTCATGGGGACAGTATGACCTCAGCAACAAAGCTTAGGAGAAGCCTAAAGCGTCCAACAGCTGGGGGCTGCCAGTTAACTGCACTCTGCAGCAGAAAGGAAGGTTCTTCCTCAAAGGGATAGGACAGCAGCCCCAGTGACCAGTGAGGTCTATTGTCATTGTGAACTCAGACATTCAGATGTATCAAATAGGTTTCAATTTACAGCAATGCCCGTTCTTACTTATTTTGAAATTGTCCCAATCCTGGCATTTTGGATGAATGGAAAGCCCTCCAAGTTGACTTCTAAGTTTTTTTGACATTACCTCAACTGTCTCTGATAGCTTTCTTGCCTTCTGGAATGGCCATACACTCCAGGTTCATCTCCTACATGTCATGCCTCAGACGTGGCATCAATATGATCATTAAGGAAGCTTAGTTGCTTTTATTGAGTATTGGTATTTAGAGACCACAATTTGAGCTCCAGTTGTGCTCATTACTAATACTTCCCATTTTCCAGGTTTTTTTTTTTTTTCCAGAAAACAGCAAGGAAGTAGGTATTTTTCTTTTAAAAAGAAAACGCATCTTGGAATTATACTGATACTTCCAGTTAAATTCAGGACTAAAAGGTGTTTACTTTGTCTCCTTTTTGCTGTCCTTAAAATCTTGATATCTAGTTGCAGCAGTATCATTGCCAACTATATCATTGCTCATTTACTTTATTTTGTAACATGAATAAATCACAGAATAACAACACCAATGCTACCATCAACAGTATAACTTCTGAAAGCCACGTAAGATCATTCTGTAACTTTTTGTTGTTGTGCATAGATTACATCCCACTCAGTGTATATGCTGTGTGTAGTCAAATTACTGGGTTTTTAAAAAAATATTTTAAATGTTTTATTTATTTTTGAGACAGAGTGCAAGTGGGGGAGGGGCAGAGAGCAAGGGAGACCCAGAATATGAAGCAGGCTCTAGGCTCTGAGCTGTCAGCATAGAGGCTGACACGGGACTTGAACCCATGAACCATGATATCATGACCTGTACCACAGGTGGCCACTTAACCACCTGAGACTTTCAAACTACTGTGTATTAAAGACATTTAAAATCATTGCTATCTCTGATGACATATCCTCAACCCAATATGCAGAATTATCTATTTAATTTTATTTGTGATTTGGGGCATTACTTTTTTAAAATTCAATTTTATTTGGTAGCTATGTAAAATATTTATAGGGTTCCAGAGTCAAACTTACTAAGCAAACTATATTCTGGGAAGTATAACTTTTTATCTGTGTCCTTTCTACCCTTTTCTTCTTGCCTGTTATAAGTATGCTTACTTATATTTTCAAATTTTTGGTTTGTTCCTTTGTAAATATAAGCAAACGTGTATATGTATATACCTATATGCATATGTATATATATTCTCCTTACCTGACCCCTACCCTACTCTCTTAAATGCATGGTAGCATACCACGTTTTTCTCCACTTTCATTTCTTTTTAAATTAGCAATATATCTGGCATATCACTCTATAGTGAGATTCCATGTTTCCTTTTATATCTGAACAATAATCTATTGTGTAATATAGTTTATTTAAGGATTGGGCTTGTTTCTAGTCATTTTTGCTATGGAAAGTAGTGCTGTAATGAAAAACCTGTGCTATTTGTATTTTTTCAATATATTTTTGGAATAGATTCCTAGAAATGGGATTGTTGATTAAAAGAATAAATGCATATGTAATTTTTAATTGATTTTTTTTTAAGTTACGTTTTAGGTTCATAGCAAAATTGAGCACAAGGTGCCAAGATCTTCCATGCACTCCATGCCTGCTGTATACCTTGCTCAATATTTCCAAGTTACCTCATAAGAATAGTACTATTTTGCTTTTCTATGATTGTTGTATGAGGGCACCTGTTTTCTGTGAAGCTTTGTCAAAAGAGTATATTGAGAAACTTCTAAAAAAAATAAAAGAACTTATCTGATCGATGAGAAGGAGTATCACAGCATAGTTCTCTCTTAAATCAGTCACACTTTTAGCTTCTTTCTTCCCCACTTAGAGAGCACCTACTGTCTGCTGAGTTTTCTGATAGGTTCCTCAGATGCTATAACCAATTTGACATAATTTTTGCTTCCAAGTATTCATAAAATCTGCAAAGGTTTACCAGCAAAATTACTAATGGTCTATTTTATGTGCAATTTAGATTCTATGGGGCACAATAAACATACATGGAAATGTAACTGAAGGAGAAAATCATTTTGTTGGGAGGCAGAGGAGGGGGTCAGGTAAAGCTTGAATATGGGCCTTGAAGTGTGGCTCGGAATTGGCAACACAAAAGAGTAAGGAAACCATTCTAGGAAAACAATAATTGTTTTGGTGGCGGTGGGGTGGTGGTGGTGGTGGTGGCCTCGGAGGCAAGGGGGGATATCAGGAGAACATGCTTTGACCTATTTGGAAAATGAGACCAGAGTCTACGGAGAGAGTGTTAATGGGAGAGATGTCTGTGCTTTGTGAGAAGTCACTGGTTTATATGGGTCTTGAATAACATGCTACGAAGTTGGTGTCTTAACCTAAGGGTTGAGTAAAGGGTAGCAAAGTCTGAATGTCAAAAGAGATCGAGTTTTTGTTTTTTAAAGTAAGTGAGTTTGGGTTTTGAGAAGACAATCATGGAATCAGGATGGATTTTTAAAAGCGTTGTCCACTGAAGAGCCCATTTCACTGGCTAGTGCACCAAAAGATCCAGGAATAGTGTGTATGTGGCAGGGAGAATGGAAATGTGAGGCTAAGTGAAGAGATTATGTCAGAGTTAGAATTTGGAGGATGTGGGGCTTGAGGGAAGGGGAAGAAATAATGGTGATACTGAGATTTTTAACCTGAATAGTGGAATGGATACTGAACATGCTAAGATTCTCAGACCAGCTAAATAGAAAGTATTACTTGACATGTATTTCACCATGCATCAGCTAGGCTGGTGACTAGCAAAATGTCCAAACAGAAGGGAAATTGAAAACTTAAAAAATGCATAAGGTGGAGAAATGGCTCCTGAAGGGACGGTATGCTGAACCCTATCAAGCTTAAGATCTGTGTCCTGTTTCTTATTAGGTTGAGGCTACTTTAAAACGTAAAGGGATTTTTGGAAAACATTATTTGTTAAGTATTAGAAATAAGGTTATGATCCTTATGCAGCCATAATATTTAGGTATTATTAAAATGAAAAAAATCAGTGAAATTATTTTAAACACATCAATTTTTGTATGTAGAAAAGAACTTTTTATATATCATTTTAAACTCCAAAAAAATTCACTTCATAAAAATCAGTTTTTTGGTCTAATTAATAACATTATACATTAAACTTTTAAGTGTACTGAGTGTTACACATAATTCAAAGTACTTTCTATGTCCATCTGTGCAGGAGAAATAAGATCAATAAACAGTTGAATAAGGGTTAGCATATATTGGTTTCCCTATCTTTTAGGCATGTTTTCATGTATTGGAAATGTAAAGGGAAGATAGTGTATGTTTTGTTACAGTTTTTGTTATATAGGTAGAAACTTATTATAGGTAAAGTCCTGGATGTAATGCATTTTTAAAATCCCATTCATAACCAAGTTACTTTAGATAATATTTCATTTAAATACTTAAGGTATACTAAAAAATATAGATACACTTTTTGTCATGGGATTTTATATATAACAAGCTCTTATTTTGGAAGCAGAAATAAATTTATCTCTAATAATCTTACTTCCATTTCTTAGAATTAACATTTCTAATATTGGGGGGAAATATCTTGGCATGCTAGGCTCTGAATCAGAGAAAAATCTATCATTTCCCAGGTTATCTGAATGTTTTACAGGACCAAACCCACTCTGTCCCAGGGCTTCAGGCCATGAAAACATCTTATGGGTAAGCCTAATTTTACTCAAATTTTCTTGAAACTTGAACACTTTGTTAGGTGCATGCTAGTTTCATTCTTCCATGCAGAAGCATTGAATGCAAACTATGTCATTAAAATTCTAAGAGCTTTTTCAAATTTAACTTTCCTACAGTATAATGTAAGTCCCAACAATTAATATAAAAAGTTATGCAGTGCCTTTTGGCTTTGACTTTTCAAAGATCTTTAGTCTGTAACAGTTAGCATCCATTGTGTATATTGTATACTTTGGGGAAATATGACTACTTCCAAAGATTATCATAAAAGATATCAGACTTCTGAGGTTGATAATACACTTACTAAATTATTTGCAGCTTTACATTACAATAATGACCTAGCACTTACCAACTGGGTATAAGACACCAGGTTGAATCCAGTGAGTTTAAAGAGGATTCCTATTCATATCCTAAATTATCAGGAATTATCATTAGCTTTGAAAATAAGAACTATCTTCACTATTATTCTTGGGTAGCCTGAAGAAATCAGAAAACCCATCTTGAAGGCTCCTATAAAAACTTTAGTGTTTTTATTTGGTTAATATTCTGCCTTGATAAGAGTCTCAATAAAATCAGTTACATGCAAACTCTGAAAATTCAACATCCTGCCTATCATGTTCAGTTTACCATTAAATGATATTATAACCTGGATATAACCCACTAATTTTATTTTTTCACCTAATGAATGCACCGGTCATTATTGCCACTGATGCTCTTTTGTCTGCACATACTGTTGCAACATAATGTGTTGTGCATTTGATACGGATATTACCATATTGCCATAAGGAGCTGCTATTATTTTAGACACCAACTGATTCCATGATAGTGTCAGATATCTTTAGCATATGCTTATGTTTTTGTACAAATGACCTCAAGAAACATCTGCTAGTTTTGTGGTGGTATCTACTGTTTCTTTTTTAGAATTTGACCTGTCAGTCACTTTTTAATGTGAATATACAGTATTTCCTTAGAGTAGGCTCACTTTCTGGTTTCTTATGCTGCTGATATTAATTAAAAACATTTATGGCATAATTCATAAAGAAACTGAAGTAGCCCATGCACATTATTTTAAAAATATCTTTTCATGATTGCAGTTTTAACTTTTTTGTCATTGATACTTTAAAATAGAAAAGAGGCCTTTTAGTGGATCCTTTAAGATCTAAAATTATAGGTCCAAAATTGTTTCCTAATAGTTCTGAAATTACTCCAAGTTTTTAAAAAATGTACACAAAAATGCGAACTAGTTGTGGCGTATCATTAGTTCATAGTCTGTGCTCATTGCTAATCTTTCTTAGTATCTTCAATGGGTTTAGAAGGGCAGGGAAGGAAAAGAAAGTGAAGTTTCCATGAAGTTGTGGAATCTTTGCTTTAGGATATTGGAAAAACTTCTAGAGAATATGAGCCATTGATCCTATTATAGGTGGGATCCCTTCTTTTACTTTGGCATGACCCTGACCAGAAAGTAAAGACCACATATTTCCATTATCTGGAATTTTCTTTTTTCTGCTTCCTCCTTGTTTCTTCTGTTTTTCCCCCCCAAGCCCTAGCTATTGATTCAAAGAAAGCAATATGGCTGTATATTTATGGTATTTAAAACATCAAAATGAAAGAACGGTCTTTGAATAGCAATATTGATTCATGTTTTCAATGGAAAATATATAAACAGATTTTTTCCAATTCCCTTTATTTTATTAGATGACACTGTCTTTAAAATTATCTTACCTACACATTTTACACCAGCTCTAAACCCAAGAGAGTAAATATATATGAGGCAATAGTCTTAATCATAGTTGATTCTATGTTCAAGTAATAACTAAAACAGCTTTTATTTTCTTTTCCATGCATCAGCTGTTGGACTCCTTTAGACTCTAAGCATGTCCTCATTTACATCTCTGTGCTCATTCAGTCACCCTTGCTGCTCTTAGGCTCTCTTTGTCCCTTGGGTGGCTTATGTCATTAGGACAACCTTCTGTCCCCTGCTTGCCATCCTTTGGCTGAAACAGAGTGGAGGTCCTGGCCAGTTACCTGAGCTGCTGGCCCTGCTGTGGCTCATCTTTGGCCTTGGTGATGTCTTTGTGCTTTTTATGCCAAAACTTGATTCTGTGAATGGTGAAAGGGTTACCGAAAGCTTTAGTTTCAGTGGTAATACTGAGCGAGGCTATGTTGAGTGCCTAAGCAGCTTTCTCCTAGGCCTGAAATAGGAGAGGCAGGGGCCTCAACGTCCCTTGAGAAAGGGATTTCCCTCAGCCTTCTGGGCCCAAGGCTCAAGCATTTAAGTGAGCTAGTGGCTTGGACCCAAAGGAGAGTATAATTCCCCCAAATTATGATTTAGTTTCCCTCTGGGTAGGATGGTATTGGACCATCTAAGGGAAGTCCCCAGTGACATTTCTTCCCTCTTCTAGAGCAGCCCATTTACTTTAAGTCCTAGCTTCCATGCCTCTGTTCCCCCTGCCCTATGCAAGACATTAGAGGAACAAGAGGCGTAGGGGACGGTTTACAGCTATTGGGTATATCTGGAGTTTGTATTTTGAAGTACAGAGACTGTTTAGTGGTTTTCCTTTAAATACTTATTACTGCCTCTGCTTTTTGTTGTCATTAGTTTTTAGTCCAGGGAATTTTATCTGTATCATCATGGAGGGGTGGAGGAGGGGAAGCAGAATTAAGCATATTTCCATTAACATTGTATGGTGCCTAGTATGACATCATGAGCAGGTGGGCCCATAATTGTTTACTTGATGCTCTTTTTAAGAAGTTATATCTTGGGAAATGGAAGAATAGCAAAATTAATTTGTTGATGCCTTCTTTAGGAAATCTTGCATGTATGTTCACTAGAGGAACATGGGGTTTCTCCCTTGAAGGACAAGGCTTTGTTTTGTTTTTAATAAGACACACTCTTCATAATTAAAACAAAATCCCAGTGTTAAAGGATTACTGTCTTAAATAATTGGATTTCTTTCATTTGTTTCCCTGATCCTTATATATGAGAATAAATCTAATGGTGTCTTAGGATAATACATATTTCTAGATAAATAGTTCTCATAACCACTGAATTTTATTAACACCTCTCAAGGTTTATGGATGATATAGAAAATCACATTAAAAAAAGGAAAATAATTTAAGGTGAGGAACTTATTTTATATTTGGGAAGGGGAAAGATCCAGAAACTGTTTAAGAACAACAGAGGTGGTGGAAATACTTATGAAAGATGATGTGTTGATATTTGCAATAAATTATTCAAATATAAATAAACTCCTTATTTGCATAATGTTTTCCAACCCTGCCCTTAAAACACCAAATTTAGTATTGCATATTTTCTACTTCAGATAAATGCTGTTTTGAAAAGGTATTTCAATGTCTGAAGATGGTTTCGCTTAAAAATGGTTAAGGTTTAAGTGATACAGGGGAAAAGCAAGGTGTGAATATCCAGAAGTTGTAACTTGAGAAAAATTCACAGAAAAAGCTCTGTTCCCTTTTCTCTTTTTTTGTCTGCGTACTCCAGAGCCCTTTTCTAAGACTCTTAAATCATGTGGGAGTCTAGGGGAGGACTTCAGCCCCTTAAATCCGAATTTGAGTTTCAGGAAGAGGCCATGGTAGGGGCGGCAGTAACTGGCAGTGGCAGGGAGTGAAGTGTGAAAGCAGACGAAGGGCCATTTTTCTAGTTGATCATTTCTGGGCTTTGATGAATCTTTTCAGACTGCCCTGTCTTTCCATTTAATTGTGGGTCAGTCTTGATCCCAACTTCCCAGGCGCAGCTGTGCTCAGCCCACCTGTGTTTGGAAACTCAAAGAGGCACTGGTTCTAGTTCTGGTGGGAGCAAAAATATCAAGGTCTTTTGAAAGATTTTCTATTTAATGCTGCAGAGAGGCAACATGAGAAACAATTGTAAATGATACTTTCAAAGCTTCTACACATTTCTCACTTAACTCCACCTGCCTTCTCTGGGCCAGATTGTATCACTTGCTATTTTGATGAATTCTCACCTAAAATCGTGTCGTCTTCGTGTGTAAGTCTGGTATTCTATCTAATGATAAACAAAGCAAGTAAAGCTTTTTCTCCTTTTAACATTGGGTATTCTTCAGTGTTCCTACTTGGAAATATTAGAATATAGAAGGAAAAGACATTTGATAAGTTTCTCTGTCATAATTTGCTTGATATGGTGATAAGACGGAAGGTCACTGAGTGTGTGGTGGTCTGTTATGGCAGCCCTGGCAGACCGATACCCCGTCCTTCCTTAGCTTTTCATTTCTTCTTTCTCCCCATGCCCTACGTGACCCGCTTTCTGTGCACACGGGGGGGAAAGGGAGAGCTTGGTTTATTCCTCTTCTCATAAGGATACCTGTCCTATCAGGTTAGGGTACCACTCTTATGACTATAGTTAACCTTAATTACTCATTAAATGCCTATCTTAAAATATAGTCAAATTGGGGGTTAGGGCCCCAACATCTGGATTTTGGAGTTGGGGGATACAGCTGAGTCCATACAGGTGGATTTATTCATTTAGCTAAATCTTTTCCGACCCTGAAAGTCAATTTATCCCCTCTTCCGGATTCCTGTTAACAGTGAGAGGTATTTTTTTTTTTGCTTCTTTTTAAATTTTAATATAATGGTTAATGTATGGTTACTTTCATACTGTATATAAGACTAAGAAGAAATAATTGTTAGGAGTATCAACCATATTAAAATGGTTTGGAAAGATGGGTTATTTCTTTTAAAGTAGGTTTTCTCAACTCTAAATCTCTATGAATTTGGGCATTCTAATCAGTCTAAATGCAGCCCAAATAGTAATCTTTTAGTTCTATAATCGCAGCTCTTAAAAGATAGTGAAATACATTTGAGTACCACAAACACAGTCAGGAGTTTGCTTGACCTACTAAATTTTTGTGAAAGTGTGCTGAACTCCTGACTTGAATTTTTGGTGTGTGATTACAAATGTTTGGTGAGAGATGACTGTGTCTGATTTATTTTACTCCCATTAAGGGTTCATTTCAGATTTGGCCCTGAAATCAATGTTCAACATCTCTATCTTTCTGCAACATCTTGCCAGAATTGAAAAACTCTCAGGATTATTCGATGGCTGGGCAACCTTAAAAGGCTATGCAGAGAAGTGATTTGAGTCAATATTGTCCTGCTCTCTTCAAGTTCAAACAATTCACTTTTGTGGTGCAATCATAATACTGACCTACATTTGAAACTACAGCACTGTCCTGTCTGTTATCTAAATCCACTGTGCTATTAAAGGGTGAAATACAGAAAAGAGGTCACCAGCATAATTTTTTCTTCTATCCTTGATTATAGGTTGCTTTTGTTGTTGTTAGATGGTCTGCTTCTGAAAGATAAGTGAAGTAGAAAATTCAGTCAAGATTTCTATATGCAATCATAGTAAGGATAACTCATGATTATTAAATATTTAAAAATGATATAGCTATATTAAAATCTAAGGACTGAAATGAATTCTATTTGGTAATCTTTAAATTAGAAATAGCTTTTGATAAATACTGTTTAAAAAATTCTTCTGTGTATTTAAGCTTCTAAAACTTGAATCATTCTTGCTAAGGTTGAAAAACAAGCTTGTCCCTTACTTTGGTTTGGTAAGGCTCTGAACATGCAAAGTGACAGATGTTACACCCAGCATAATTATATGTATCCTGGAAACACATCTTTATAGAGTGGAATTGGTTCTTGGGAAAACAAAAATTTGGCAAACAAAGGGCATTAAATTGCTGATCTCAGCAGTAATTACCTGGGATAGATTATAATAATCTTATGTTGGTGGTAACAGCATCCATGCACTGGAAAAATAATATAATTCTAAAATACATTAAAAGGAAAATGAACTTGTGTAAACTTTTGCTCATCTATTCCATTAAGAAGCAGCAAAAGTCCTCAATTTTTTTTCTTGCTTTTGTTTTTTTAATTATTACAACTCTTTAGGAAAGATTTCCAGTATTCCAAATCCTGATAATACTGGCTTTTTTTTTTTTTTTTACCATATCTCTGTAAAGTTACTGTCCTTTTTTTTTAATGCCCAATGAAAATACTCATTTTTTTATTAAAATTTTTTTTTAACATTTGTTCATTTTTGAGAGACAGAGCATGAGCAAATGAGGGGCAAAGAGAAGTAGACACAGAATCTGAAGCAGGCTCCAGGCTCTGAGCTGTCAGCACAGAGACTGATGCAGAGCTCAAACTCACCACAAGATCATGACCAGAGCCAAAGTCTGACGCTTAACTGATTGAGCCGCCCAGGTGCCCCCAAAATAGACCATTTTAAATAAATAAATTTGATCTCAAATCTTTAAGCAGACATGTAACTCTCTGAAACAAAGTGGGCACTGTAAGATCCTTAGTTGAACCAACAACTGTTGTAACTCAGTGTTTCTATAACTTTGGTCTCTTCATTATAAGGGCATCTTAAAGCACCTGCTCTCCCTTCCCCCATTAGATAAAGCAAAGCAGAGCTACTTAGGTCCTGTCATGGAAGACCTAAAATTACCTGACAGTATCCAGTGTTTCTTAAATGGACAGCTACAAAGTTGTAGAAGTCCTTAAAAAACTTTAGAAGTTGATGGTGTTGGTTTTTGGTATGAAACTTTTTAGTTTGAGTTTATTTTGAGAGAGGGAGAGGAAGAGCAGGAGAATCTGAAGCAGGCTTTGCAATGTCAGCACAGAGACTGGTACAGGGCTTGAACCCACAAACTGTGAGATCGTGACCTGAGCTGAAGTCAAGAGTGAGAAACTTAACCGACTGAGCCACCCAGGCACCCTGGTCTGAAGCTTTTTAAAATAAGAGTTTGTCAATAGTTGTGGTCTAAATCTCCAGTTAGCACCAGGTTCATCTAAGTGCAGAGTTTACTTCCCCACTCCCAACAAAATGTTTTCGAACACCAATGAAACCTTAAAGGTAGACTTAGAACATTCTGAAATAATCGTGCTATGGATCTTGTGTATGTTAGGCATGGGCATGTATTTTGCTGTTACTGATGATAATTTAGATATGCTGTCACCTGGTCTCAAATCCTTAGCAGCTCCTTCACCTGTAAACTGTTGCTATGGCATAGTTTTCACAACTGTTGAGAAGCTGAAATGGTGAATCAGGAAAACAGCACATTTCAGGGGTGGTTTGCCCTCCTGTCCAGCATTTCTCTCCAGTCATAGAGTGTGTGAAGATTTTTCTTCTCAGCACAGCTTGCATGTTTCCATAACAAAATCCAGGAATCCATGAAAAACTGCAAGATGATAAAACTAGGTGATTGTGATCAAATTTCTGTTGCACAAAACATAATCATTAGTGTTCCCCAAAAATGCTGTTGTCTCATCTTGGGGTGGAATTAAGGAAGAACTTTGTGTTGTGAGTGGGATACATAAGCCCTTTTAGGATGAATAAAAATGGAACCTGATACATTTCCCAAAGTATTTGGGAAAATACTTTTGCCTAAGACCAGTGAGAGTAGGGTGACATGGGAGTTGACTTCCAGTGAGTTTTTGTTTCTTACTATTATTTATCATATATCTGCCCCTCTTTTCTTTTTTCTTTTCTTTTGCTCTCTAAAAGTGAAGGAAAAAGGAAGAGAGCACAAACCCATTATTTTCTATACTCTCATTCCTACCTTCCTCCTTCTAACCTATTCCATAAATGCTTTAGTAGACCCTTTGACCAAGGAAGGTTTCCTAGCCTGCTATAGGGAAGGCACTAAGGATGTTACCTACTAATTGGAATTACTTTAGTAAACTTGAAATAAGGCCAGAGCATTTTTGCACTTTTAGGGTAGGGTGGAGTCCTACTCAAATCATTCCTGCCTATTATCCCCTGTCATACATGCTGTTTTTCAGTTTTATCTAATTCCAGCATTGGTGTGGTGACTGCAAATGGTTTGTTGAAGTATTTCAGGTAATAATAGCTAACACTTGCATAGCACATTGTATGTGCCAGGAACTGCTACCAGCATCTTGTCAACTCCATGAATCCTCACAAAAATCCTCTGAGGACAGGGGCTATTATCACTTGCATTTTCTAGATGAGAAAATGGAGGAGGAAAACCTTAACTTCTCTAAGGTCATAGAGATACGAATAGGCCGATCCTGGATTCCAGCCCCTTGAAGAAGAGGTTATATCTCGGCTGCTTCTCTTTGGTACCTTTGACTTAATAGAACTTGAACTGCTGCTTTTAACTTGAGGTTTCAGATCAACAGCTAAAGATCTACTGAACTGTGAACCCAATTCTATGGAATGAACCATATCAAAGACTAATTATAAAGCATACAATAAATATTACTGTTGGAATTAGTGTTCTTTTTATGTTTATTTTGAAAGAGAGAGTACATGAAAGCGGGGGAGAGGCAGAAGGAGAAGGAGAGAGAAACCCAAGCAGACTCTATGTTGTCATCACAGAGCCAGACACGGGTCTCTGTCTCCTGAACTGTGAGATCATGACCTGAGTTGAGATCAAGAGTCCAACGCTTAACTGAGTCACCCAAGTGTAGTTCTTTCCAAGTTTTTCTATATTCTAGAACAGAAGAAAAGAACATGAGTCCAGTCTTAGGTTGCATTTAAGGCTCTGCCATTTTCATCTGTCACTGATAAGCCCCTTTGCCTCTCTGAGGGTCTGTTTGGTCTCTAAAAATCCAGAACCAAGGATTCCTATCTTTTTTTAAATTCTTACCATAACCTGAAGATAATTTAAAGTCAAATGAGATGGAGTGTCTGTGCCATGCTATTGACAGCAAGAACTAGCTGCTCTTTGCATGGTGATGGGATCTTAACTGAATATATGTATAGTAAGGTAATTTAGCAAAGAGTTTTATTACTTAGTATTAACATGATACCTACTGAGAACTTAGGAAAGAGCTGAGCCTTTGAATACAATATTTTCCTTTCTAGTCAACCATTCTTAGCTGCCTCATAGAAATTAATGAAGGACAGAAACATTTGGAATGGAGAACTAATTTCAGGCAATGTAAAAACTACAGGTTAGAAATGTTGGGGTCTTTTTTTTTGATTGTATGTATACATTGTACTCCATGTAGAAATTCAGCAAATGAAGAATAAGGGAAAACATAAAAGCATGTTTCTCAGAGGAAAATTTAGTTCTACTTTTCCCTTTTAATGCAGACTATTTTTAAAGAGGGCTTCTAGAGCACATGAATGAATCTGAATGCTCTGTTGAAAGGGTACTCTAGATGACAAAAATGACAAATAGAGAAACAGATTGGGTTTTTTCTTAGAATCTCCAGTGGGTCCCACTGTCCTTTTATGAAGGAGTTACTTGGGAATAATCTGGCGACATTCCCCACGATGGTTAGTTACCCAGTGTGTTTTCATTCCTCAGTATACTAATAACTGCTAAAGGGAAGGGACCCTATCTCTTCATCCTTCAATCAAGTTTAGTCAGAAAACACCTGGCATATAGTGGATACTCAAAATTTGAAACTCAATAGATTATTTTCTGTCTCTAAAATTTATAAACCAATATAATCTTGAAGTAATCTTCATAATGCTAGTAAAAGTACTAGCTCTAAGAATCATTCTAAAAATGAGAAACCCAGTTACTCTAAATCACTGTTCTATGTTGAAAGCTAGGAAAAACAAAACGGCTACAGTGTTCCCTATGTACCTGGTCCTGGCTGAAGGTCCCTGATGTAAAAGAAGGGGCTCAATCCTAGACTTTTGCTGAAGATCTCAGGGTGGCCTCAGTTGTAGTCAGACCAGGCAATTCATCTCTGCCTCCTTTCTTCTGTTTCCTGTGAGAGCTTCCTCAAGAGCTTTTTTCCTTTGTAATGTGGTTGTAACAAAAAGTATGAGAAAGTATCTAGGGCTCCTTTTTGAAATATTTTAGGGAATGTATTTACTTTATTGAAAGTGTTGATTCTCAGTAGGGTTGACAAATGGACAACATGTCTGTGTGATTTGGGAAGAGAATAGGAGAAGCCACACCCCTCTGTCGGAGCATTCTGGAGCTGTGGTTGACGAGGCCTGTCGTCTTGTACAGTTAGGCCTATGGTGCCTGGTGGGCTACCATCTGAAAGGCTGTTGCTCTCTTTCTCTTGTGCCTTCTAGACATCGTTTTTGTTCATGATACTGTAGTGCTTTCGTTTTCTTTTGACTTTATATTGCTTTCTATTTCCATATTTTCATGGTCATTTTTCTTTTAGTCCTCACTGTTTCCCCTTTTGAATATCTAGAGGCTCACCCAGAAAAGTAAAATAATAGGAAAGTTAAACATCAATAAACTTAAAAAATTTTTAAGATTTTATTTTTTTAAGTAATCTCTACACTCAACATGAAGCTCTAACTCATGACCCCGAGATCAACAAGAGTCACCCCTCGTCCCAATGAGCCAGGCAGGTGCCCCTAAAATAAAATATTATAATAGTGACTTATCATACTATTGAGAGTGACTAAAGGATGGATTTCTGGAGTAGTACTGTTAGAATTTAAGCTTTGTCACTTCTGTGTGCCTGTGGTACAGGTTATTTACGCTCTCAGCTTGTCTCTCCACCTTTTGTAAAGCAGGACATAACAATACCCAGCTTACAGTGCTGTGAGGTTTTAGTAATACAATAAACATAAGCCTCTTGACACTAGCCTAAAGTGAAATTTGTCTATTAATATTTATCAAACAACTATTAAAGCATTTTAGAGCTGAAAGAAACATTAAATGGAATATTTGTCATCTTCCTTCCACAGGGTTAGTTCTTGCCTTTAAAAGTATTTTTTTAATGCTTATTTATATTTAAGAGAGAGAGAGAGAGAGACAGAGTGTGAGTAAGGGAGAGGTAGAGAGAAAGGGGGGGGGGACACAGAATCTGAAGCAGGCTCCAGGCTCCAAGCTGCCAGCACAGAACCTGATGCAGGACTTGAACTCATGGACCATGAGATCATCACCTGAGCCAAAGTCGGACACTCAACCAACTGAGCCACCCAGGTTTCCCTTGCCTTTTTTTAAAAACCACTATTTAATACCTAGAATAGTGTCCAACAAATAAAGACTGAATAAATATTCTCTGAATGAATAAGTGAATCTATTCCAATCTCCTGATGTTAGAAATGAGCTATCAAGCTTACAAGTTAAGGGAATAACCTCAAGACTGGTGACCAAGCTAAAGCTACAATTAAGGTCTCCTTATTCCACATCCAGTGTCCTTTCTGGGAAGATGATGCCATTTTCTCAATATTTGTATGGTGAACTCATAGGAAGCTGCACAGTGTTATGAGGATGAGCTTTGATAATCACATATGCTTGGAAATCAGAATCTAGCATTTTCATTAATTCCTTGGTGCACTATTTATCTTAATTTGCACATCTTCATCTATAAAATGAGAATTTCCACCTTATAGAACTATGATGAGGATTAATTAGGATAATCCACGTATAGTACTTGGTCCCATTTCTTTGGCCCCTCCCACGGACCCTGATTTATTAGTCTAGCTAGACTAATTATACCTTCAGCGTCTCCACTTAGTTTCTCATTTTTTTCTTGAATCTTCTATGATCAGCCTTTTGACTCCCATCAGTCTACAGCTCGCCTGTCAAAGTCAGTACTCATCCGTCTTGACCTATGGACAGAGTTTTACAATATCACAGTGTTCTTTCTCTACAATTTTCTCTACTTCTCTTCTAGAATGTGATGTCACTCTTTTGGTTCTCTCCTGTCCCACTGACCTGTTCCTTGTCAGTTTCCATTCATAGCTGTCCTCGTTTTCCCATATCTGTCCCCTGACCTTTTATTGTCTGTTTTTCACTCTCTCCCTCTGGTTCAAACTCCTCTAGTTTGTCACTTATAATACTATTTAAATGCTGATGACTTTCAAATTTGTATCTGTAGTCCAGACATCATCTCAGGACTCCAGATTTTCTAAAACTTACTGCCTACTTTGATATACTTAAAAGTCTAATAGATTTCTCAACTTTAGCATATTCTTTTTTTTAACTTAAAAATGTTTCATTTATTTTTGAGAGAGAGACAGACAGACAGACAGACACACAGACAGAGACAGAATCCGAAGACCAGCTCCAGGCTATGAGCTAGGTGTCAGCACAGAGCCTGACATGGGGCTTGAACTCATGAACCATGAAATTGTGATCTGAGCCAAAGTTGGACCCTTAACCGACTGAGCCACCAGGTACCCCAACCTTAGCATATTTTAAAATAACTCCTATATTCTTCCTACAACCTACAGGTACACACTTCCATGGATCTTCCCACCTCAGTTAGTGAAGATTTTATCCTTCTAGTTGCCCAAGCCAAAAACACTTGGAAATGTGCTAGAAACAGAAATGTTCTACTCCTTATCTCTCTACATACAGTTCATCAACAAAGGCTGTGGCCTCTTTCTCTGAAACATATCCCAAATTGAGCAGCATCACTGCCATCATGTTAGTAAGAGACCACATCCCTGACCTGGACTATTGGGTTACTTGCTGTTCCTTTTGCCCAGAAACATTTGGAACCAGCTATATATTAAAATTCAGATGTTTACTAATTTTAGAAAGCTAATGTAGGGCATATGTTTTATGTGTATGTAACACCCAAAATGAGCCTCAGGTAGCATCCCATAATTGATTATAAATAATTTCTGGGGGTGCCTGGGTGGCTTGGTCAGTTAAGTGTCTGACCTCAGCTCAGGTCATGATCTCACAGCTTGTGAGTTTGAACCCCGCACCATGCTCTGTGCTGACAGCTTGGAGCCTGGAGCCTGCTTCATATTGTGTCTCCCTCTCCCTCTCTCTCTCTCTGTCCCTCTCCTGCTTATTCTCTCACTCAATCTCTCTCTCTCTCAAATAAACTTAAAAAAAATTCTAAATGCAACATGAGGAATATCCATGCTAAGTGGAATAAAGACTTAAAATGCCATTGTTAGTTTGGGTCCACTTTTGCTACAAAAGGAGGTCAGCTCAGATTTTGGTCCCAAATGATATTTAAAAAATGTGCAATTTTCAGAACTTTGGGAATTTTGGAATTGAAGATGAGAGATTCTAAACCTATATTTACGTGGCTTGTTGCCTTATATATATTTTTTGCAATCTTTAAGGATTAGTTATTGGGTAGTCAGGGAAGATCTCTATCTTAAGAAGATTGTCTTTGTAGAACAAATCTGGCATGTGGAAAGTGTCCAGTTAACAATTATTCAAAGAAGGAATAAAGCTGAAATAAATTTTCACTCAAATATCTTATTTAGAAGACTGTATGATGAGTTTAAGAATAACCCTTGTCAAAAACAAAATACTATTTGATTAGTGATAGTTCAAATACATATTAGATTTTCCTAAAGGTTTTATTTATTTGAAAAAAAATTTTTGTGTTCTTTTATTTATTTTGGAGAGACAGGGAGAAACAGTGGGAATAGGGGAGGGTCAGAGAGCGAGGGAGACACAGAATGTGCAGGAGGCTCTAGGCTCTGAGCTAGTTGTCAGCACAGAGCCCGACTCGAGGCTTGGACCCACAAACCATGAAATCATGACCTGAGCCAAAGCCGGACACTTAACTGACTGAGCCACCCAGGCGCCCCTTTCTTATTTATTTAGGAGTGAGAGAGAGACAGACAGAGAGACAGAGCATGAGCAGGGGAGGGTAGAGAGAGAGGGAGACACAGAATCCGAGGAAGGCTCTGGGCTCTGAGTTGTCAGCACAGAGCCCAGTGTGGGCCTTGAACCCACAAACTACAAGATGGTGACCTGAGCCAAAGTTGGATGCTTAACCAACTGAGTCACTTGGGTGCTTCTCAAATACATATTAGTATTTAGTATATCAGACATTCCTAATGGATGAGTCATCTGCGGATACAAAACCCATCATGTATTCCAGTGCCAGGCAACCTAATCAGCTCAACCCTGTTTCATTGATCTGTTATTGATTTGGTATGTAACTTTAAATTCCTTTTTAGCAGAACTTGATCCTTTTCTGATCACCCTGTGTCTTCAAGCATATCAAGCAACTAATCAAAGATATTGCCACTATTTTAATCCAATTAAAAATTTTAATATTCTTCCATTTTAAGTATCACTTATAAAATTGAAAATAAAATAAAAATGAATAACTTCTATTAAAACTACCTGAAAATTTAATATTTACTATATACCTTACATAAAGGAAATTATTTCTCTATAGAAAATGGGATAAGGTGCCATAATATTATTTGTCTTAGTTTTGGTTGAATATCCATCGGAGAAAGTTAGGTATGAGTGGAATTATACCTCCAGTGGTACTCCAGGAGGAAAGATTTTATATACTTTAAGAAATGGATTATTTTTTTTCTTCTTTTGTGCTTTGAGACCATAGTTTTATTTAAATTGCTAATCTGTTTTTGAAGGATACGTAATAAATTTTTTAACATTTATATTCAATCAGATTTGTAATTTGTATGACTTTTTCAGGACCTTGGAAAAATTGAATTTAAGAAAATGAGAAAATGGAAATGTTATTGGAGTTTTACTGTATTTTAAAAAGTTGGCCCCTGATCTACAGACTGAAATCATTCTTCAATTATGAATTTTTATTGCTTTTGTCTCACAGACTGGATAGAGCAGCTGTGATTTTATTTTTTAATTCACATTATGGAGAGAGCTTTCTTTGGGTTTTACGGAGAGGATTTTATTTATTACTGAAGTTGTATAAGAAAATGCTATTTTAAAGATAAGCAGTAATTTACTTGCAGCCTTAAACTTAGCAAACATGCCTTTAGATAGTATTTTTGAAGATCTGTATCTGATCACAATGGCTTATATTCAACAGTGCTATTAAATAAACATGGATACCTCTCCTGCCACAGAGGCACAGGTGGACATCTTGGTAGCAAGCCTCATGCCGTGTGACACATGGCACAACCCAACATGGGGGCAGAGAGCATGCGGCTTGAGCTAGGAGTCATTTTCTGGATACTTTGTTGTATCTATGTGTTTTTCTATGGGACAGCCATTATTCAAGACATTTACAAGAATGGTGTTTTATTATTATTATTACTATTGTTATTAAATGTTTGTGCTAGCCAGGACCTGTTTTAAGAAATAACAATCTATTTGGGAGCCAAAGTTCCTGCACCCCGCCCCTTGTGATCTACATAAATGTTATTTTTGACTCTGTCCTTTATAATGTTGGCACCCTGTGCATATGAGATGTAATCAGGGCTGAAAGGGAACTTGAATCCATCTGGAAGCAATAAACTTTTCTAAAAGACTGCACAGTGTTATTTAATCCTGTGACTTCTTACTGTGAGTGAAATTAAGGTTTGATGCAGTTGTGTCACATCGTATTGATATCAAATTTATCTTTCTAAAAAAAACCTGACGGTATTACAGCGCAGAGGAGATGACTTGCTGTAATCTCATAAGCTATTTTGCTCTCATTACATGTTACATAGTGTAGCTAAATATATAAAATGCTCGATCTAGAGTATTTAAGTTTTCTTTAAAGTTTTTACAGTATCAGGTAACAATTTCTTACTTTTATCCTTAATTTTGTCTTTCTATCATCGTCCTTGCTATACGGTAGAAAATGTAAGAAAGGCGTGGCGAAGAAACTATTATAAAACTCCTTTTCAGTAGGAACACACTTGCATGAAATACCATATATGTAGGACACTGTGGTCAATATTGAGCTTATTTTCATATTGGATTCTGAATTAATTTAAAAAATTTTCAGGAAAAAAATTAGATTCCAATTTTTTACTCCAAAATAGGTTGGGTTTTTTTTTTTTTTTTTTTTACTTCAAGTATAGATACAGGATGATATTTTGTGTGACTAGGAGCCTAAATGGTATTAACTGACCAGCATAATTTATGGTGTGTGTGTATGTGTATTTGTGTCTGTTTACTAACACTTAAATTTGTTCTTTACAGTTTTACCTAAGCTCAACTGAAAGTAAGTGAGGAAGTTGGAAATTTGGCTACATTGTTTAGATAATTTCATCGTAATATTTTTTTCTTAGTGAATCAATTCTCGCTGGGTTTACTTAGCCAGAGTTTTTGAATGCCAAGAACAAAATAGAAACCAAACGTGCTTGTCAATTATATGCTGTTAATGGTGGAAATGAAATAAGGGTCATATCCCCTATGTGCCTAGCATATGAAAAATAAACATGAACTTTGTCTTAAATGTTAAATTGGATTTTTAAAATATAACCATGATAAGCTGTATTAAAATTGTATATTACTTTCCTTTGTCTCCACTAAGTCTAGGTCTGCAAATCCTCATCATATAAATAAATATTTACAAATATTTTTAGAAAATATCAAATTATGTATATTTGTTTATTTACATGTAATTGGCATATAGCCTATACATTTTCAGGCATAGAATGTAATGATTAGATATTTATATATACATATTCTGAAATGATCACCACGGTAAGTTAACATCCATCACCATACATAGTTACAAATTCTTTTGTGATGAGAACCTGCAAATCTGTCCACAACTGTCACTCTGCAGTATAGTATCACTAACGGTAGTTACCATGCTGTATGTTACATCCCCAACACTTATTATTTTATAGCTGGAACTTTGTAACTTTTGACTACCTCCACCCATTCCCCCCTGCCCCCGTAATCATCAGTCTGTTTCCTGTATCTGTGAGCTCAGTTTTTCTATTTTGTTTATTTGTTTTTGTTTGTTAAATTCCACATATAAGTGGGATTCTGTGGTATATGTCTTTTTTTTTTTTTGACATTTCCCTTCTTACTACAATGCCCCCAGGGTCCATCCCTGTTGTCACAAATGGCAAGATTGCTTAATTTTATGGCTGAACAGTATTCCCACTGTGTGTGTATGTATATCACATTTTCTTTATATTCAACCGTTGATGGACATTTAGGTTATTTCCATATCTTGGCAATTGTAAATGTGTATGTTTATTTTAACTTTGCTTTTATATGTTCAGTATGCAGAGCTTCTGGCAATTTCTCTCCCTTCCTCCCACACATACAGTGATCCCTTCCCTGCAGGAGTGCCAACTCTGGCCCCAGAATGATATACTGATAGCGAGTTTAGATGTGCTGAAGGCTGATTAAGTGAATCTCTTCCAGTCTGTTTCGGGATGGTCAGGACTGTGGCACTGTCCTGGCTCCTCAGATAAACTTCTTACTTTCTGGTACTAGGATCCGTCCCTTCATCAAGTAAAAATTGCTACTTTGTCTCTCACGTAATGGTTCTTTCTACTCCCTTCCAACAACTCAGGGCTGCTTAGTTCTGTTACCCTGGACTTTGAGTTGTTATTCTGAATATTCTCTTGTTGGGAGCAAAGAATTACTGTCTTGAGGGTAAATGTGAATGAGACTGGTAATAAAAGGGAGCCTCTTAGTGTCTCTCAGTAGCAGAACCCACCAGATTATCTGGAGGGCTCTGTGATCTCTTTGCCGTGACTACTGTGAGGTAATGGGGGAATCCTGACAGTAGGACATTGATAGAGAGTAATGACAGACGTGAAAGAAAGTTGGTGGGACAATCTTTGAGGTCCTCAGAAGAAAAAAGCCTTCACCTGACGGAAAGCCCAGACCTGACTTTTCTAGACATTGGCGATAGAGACCATCACTCTGGCTTAGATATAGATAGTCCTATTCCCACAGCCCGGCAGGTTCCAGGCCGTGAAGAATGAACTCCTTAACCTCTCTTCTCATAGAAACAGTTGTCCATGGAGATTGTTAAATTCATATTACCATTTTAATATACACACAAAAACGTCTGAGATATACCAGGTGTTCAAATATTTTGAAATAGTAAACTGTTGGGCTTACCCTAAAGAGTTATAGTCTCATCTTTAGCTCACCCCTCTCCCATTACCATTTTTGAACTATCAGTTAGTGTGGTAAAAATATATAACTTAAGTTCTTTTTTTATTATGTCCTTTATTTATTTTTGAGAGAGAGAAACAGTGGGAACAGGGGAGGGTCAGAGAGAGGGAGATACAGAACCTGAAGCAGGCTCCAGGCTCTGAGCTAGCTGTCATCACAGAGCCGGAAGCGGGGCTCAAACCCATGAACCCTGAGATCATGACCTGAGCTGAAGCCAGATACTTAGTTGACTGAGACACCCAGGTGCCCCTAACTTAAGTTCTTAAGAGGCTTTGAAAGACCTTTGCACTTTTTGCCCTCTGGCGAGTTAGGAACTTCTGATATGTGGCTGAATATCAACTGTGTACTGGGCCACAGGAGCTCAGAAGGACTGGAAAATGAAAAATATCTCTTAATGTGCTTTGACAGATGGTTAATGTTTGAAAATGGAATCAAGAAGGCCTTCCATTTGCTGGGAAATGAAGGAGCAAAGGTTCAGAGGTTGAAATGCATATAGCATGATTGAGATATTATCTGACTGATGGTAAAGACTATTAATAACAAAGTTTTATTGGAAGCCAAGCCTGTGTCCAAAGCATAGTGTGAGGTACTAGGATACAGAGATTAGAGATGAGGACGATGAAGATATTGTTAAAGTGAACTGCTGAGAGACTGGAGAAAGGGAGAGCAATTACCATACTTCTGGGACTCAAGGGGAATCTGCCCCAGGGGCATCTGGTGTGATGCATGTAAACTGTATATCATGGTATAGATACCTGAACTGATAATGCCCCCAAATGCCTAGAGTATAAGGTTAAGAGGAATCAAGGCTGTATTTTCTATTGGTACCATTTTTAGACACTTTCCATTTAAAAATGCTTTTTATAAGGGAGTTCCTGGGTGTTCACTCGGTTGAGCATCTGACTTCGGCTCAGGTCATTATCTCATGGTCTGTGGGTTTGAGCCCCACATGGGGCTCTGTGCTGACAGCTTGGAGCTCAGAGCCTGAAGCCTGCTTCGGATTCTGTGACTCTCTCTCTCTCTCTCTCTCTCTCTCTCTCTCTCTGCAATTCTCCTACTCGCTCTGTCTCTCAGAAATAGATAAACATTTAAAAAATTTTTGGAAAAAAATGCTTTGAAAAGCCTATAAGATGCAGACAGACAAATATCTCAGTAGATCATCAAGTCAAGGGATAAATTGTCCCAAAGGAAGTAGCACATTAGTGCTCTTGCTGAAGTGAAAATGACAAAACCCAATCACATTGCATGATAAGGCCTGCTGTAGAACGTGAATGGTTGAAGATAAAATAGAGAATACGAAATTTTGAAATGAGCTGTTATTTTGCTAGATTTCAGATGTAAAAGGACTCATGGCAGAATCTAAAAATAATCTAATATCTTAATTATTTGACTTAAGGTGGTTAAAGATGAAATACATGAATCATGCCATCTCTAGGCTGCATTTTCTTAAGATTAGGCCTATGTTCACAACACTATAGAACAGGCGTTCTTGAGTTTTTCAGTCCTGGGACCACTTTACGGTGTGAAATTATCGAAAACCACAAAGAGCTTTTGCTTGTAAAAATTATACCCATTGATACTTATTGCATGAAAAGTTAGATATTTAAAAATATTCATTAAATATTATAGTAATCCATTGCATTTAACATAACATATTTTTCCTAAAAATGTCCAAAGTTAAAAAAAAAACAATGCCGCTTTATTCCACTTTATTATCTTGTATTTTTTCCAAATGTCATTAATAAGATGATTAATATAAGCCAAGATTGTGCCTGCATCCAATCTATTGTGAGTATGTTGTTTTGGTTAAAGTATATAAGGAAAATCCATTTTCACATAGATGGGTATTTAGAAGAGAAAAAGTATTTTAATAATGTTTCCAGATAATTGGGACAATCCTTCTTTGATATTACAACAAAACTTAAGTGGTGGTTTCTTAAGGTTAGTTATAATGTTGAATCTGAAAACCTAGTATTGAACTTTACAGTCTATTTGAAAATCTACTGGTCTGTCTTGCACTTTGAATGACTTTTACTCGTGCATGATTTTACAACATCCTGCATTGCATATTTGTAAAACTTGATGTACTGAGTTAAATAGAGCTTGTAAATGTTGACACTTTAGAAAAATCAGATACATTAATATGACCACCAGTCTCATGAGAAAATTTTTTAATGGGAATCTGTTAAACTCATTGTGATGGATACAAGTTTTATAAAACTCTAATTTTTTGCACTAAAGCTTGGATTTTGTCATTGACAACAGTTTTAGTTGTTGTTCTTGAGTGACTGGCTCGTTTTGCTCATTTCCCAGAAAATGTTTGCCAAATACTCCTGTTGGAATACCATAGCCTGTCTGTCAGTGCATCTTTCGAGTAAAAATAGTCTTCCACAAAACCAGCTAGTTCAACTGCAACGCAAAAGTGTGAGTGCTTTTCCTGAGGACAATCATCACTTTCATTTGTAGCAGAAATGCTTTATGCATAGTTTCCATTTTATCTCACATATTAAAAAAATGTAGTCTAGGGTGGAGATTTAAAGACGAATTAGACTGTTCTACTTTATCAGGGACAGTTAGGTGAAACGGACTGTTTTATTTCTAAACTGTGAGTTTGAAGTGTGGTAAAGGATGCAACAATACGGTAGAAGTGTTGCTGCCTTAATGCACACAGACACCAGGGGTTTTCACCACTTTTGCACTTGAACCATCAGTGCCAATGCCAATGTGGTGAAAAAGGCAAAGGATTATTCTAAAAATCAGTTAGACCATGTATACCCTCTGAAACTCTACATCAAGAATTGCTGCTGGATGTTTTGGTATGAGTATTTAAGTGATTGACTTACTTTGTCAATTTCTCCTGATTATTTGCTCTATATAAAATAACAGTAAAAGTATAGACTTAGCTTTTATTAATAGAGATTTAGGGGAAAACTGATTTCTAAGAGCTCATCAAGATATTCAGAACATAAATAAGTTCTGTCTCAAGAAAAAAGCTTTAGAACAGGAGATTGTCTATGATTGAAAGTTAACCTAAATTTTCAATTATACTGTTCTTTAAAATAATAATTTTATGTGGTGTTCATGATTAAAACATGCAAAGTAATTTAAAATTTCTCATGTCACTTTGCATCATAGGCATTAAATGTTGTTTGGAATAAAGAATTACATGTTGCCTGTATGTCAGATCTATAAACCAAAGACTGATACTTAACAATGTTTTGACTGACTAGTTCATTTTGGACTTCTTGTAAAAACAACAACAACAACCACAAAACCCCTAAATATCTCCATGTACTCCTATTCTTAACAGTATCTAAGCTATTTACACATAATAAAATAAGTGGGGAAAAAACAGGTAGAAACTGAACATTAATTTTTTTATTTGATGTGATAAAAATGTGACTTTTGGATATTGGATTGGCAGTTTGTCTACTTCTCTCTGTAAGTGAGAAGTTTAAATTTTCTCGTATTTTTTTTTTACTAGGTAAGAATGTTGTGTCTTGTCACTATTGATATATGTACCTATTTAGAAACTTTTTCTGCTAATGAATGTTCTGTCCTAATTCTTGAGGATAGTAGTGCATTGTGAAGGTTTTTTTTAAGTAAATTACAGGAGCAGCCCTATTTGTTTAAACCCTGGTTTAACCTGATTATTAACAATTAAATTGTGTTTTCTTCTTACAATTAAAGTGTATTCAAATTTATTGGTCCCCTGCCTCACAGATTTATCTCAGTATGTGGTGTATTCAAACAGAATTTTGTATTTTTAATTAGGGGATTAGATAAGTAATTCTGAAGAGCCAAAAAAAAAAATTGTTAGACATCACATTGCTTAACCATGTAATATACGGTGTGTGTGTGTCTGCACTGTGTTGTGGGAGCTGTGTACCAGGCAGGCCTGTTTTTCAGGCAGTATTTTAAAGAGTGGGCATGTGCAGAAACTGTGAGCACAATTAGCGCCAAGCAGATAAATCCAGCTCTAATCCTCTTTATGGTCCGCATCAGACAGATGTGCCAAGATTGATTTAGACAAGCCCTGGGCTTACAGTAATATTTTTAAAAGCGCCATTCACTGTTCTATTTTTGTTAAACCTTTGTCAAATATTCTTAAGTGTTGTTGGTTTTACTCTTCTTCTTAACCACTGTAACCTACTTTAAGCAGGTCCTGCTTTGCTCTCGTGGTGACAGGGTCACCTGCTAGGAGAGGTTATCTTTATTCCCTGTAATTAAATTGACTTTTCCCCCCAAGAAAATACAACAATAGGAAGTGGGTGCTGAATTAAATAAATAGCATGATATCCAGTAGACATATACTTAAATCCCTTGCAAGAACAGATGGTCCGCAGTATCTCTGTAAGTAATGTGAGAGGACAGTTAATGTTCTGAAACAAGGAGCTATAACCAATATGATACTAATGAACCAGTAGATCTCAAATAATAAACCACATGCCACAAAGAAAACTTACATGTTGTCTGTAAGGTTTTCGTTTTTATAACCTGAAAAAAGTATATGGATGATTTTCATATTTTTATCTACTGTTATAAAATACTACTTTGTGGATAAAGGTTTATTGCACATTTTTCACCAATAAAGATGTCTTTTACCATTAAGGTAAAATGAAAGTTGCATTTAAAATACATGCCCCAAAGTATTTTTTTAAAAAACTCCTCTTGTAACATACTGTTTGCCTGTGCTTGGTTGTGCATGGAAATGTGGTTTTTGCATACAATTATGAAAACATTTGCTTTTATTTGTGGTGGAAATTTGTTGTACTGTAACAGAGGCGGCTAGAGCTCTCTTGTAGAAGAAAACAAGTAGAGATACAGGACTGAAAATTTTTTCAGCATTTATAAATTTTTAAATGGTTTATATATACAGAGCAGTATTTTTCTGATTGACATGGAGAATGAAGTGAGTCTGAATCATTCTTTCTTTTTAGTTTTTATCTTTTTGAATCATTCCTAAGGTAATGCTACAAAGGGGTAGAGATATATGGTCAGTTTTATAGACCAAAAGCAGTAGTGTTTTCTCTCCGAATGGTTTATTTTTTTCTCCTTAATCTTGTTTCTCATAAATATTTGTGTATGATAAGTATATCCCCAAGAGTAAGTGTTTTGGAGTGGGGATTGAGAGACACAATGACCTTAGATTTTTCAGTTTATCCTATCAGATGATCTCTGGAATCTTCCTTTTTAACTGGGAGTTAGCTTCCAGACTTTCTACCTAGAAACCTGAAGAACCTTTGGCCTTAGCTCCCTTTCAAGTCTGGGAAACCAGTATCTTGCCACACAGAGCCAGCTGGTTCACTGCTCATATTTTAAGAACTTCAAAAACAAAACAAGACCTAAAAAAGCACCACCTAATCTGATGTCTGATTAAACAATGAACAGTTCCAAGCCTTTAAATAAAAACCTCTTTTAATTCAAGTTCACTGAATTCTAACAAGTTTTATTCCTGAAGATCATATTCAGGATGACAAAGCAATTTTCTGTAAAACTAGTGATACAGTACACATCCTTAAATGTTAGGAAACAGTTCTATCCAACATTACCTCTGTGATTAGAAAACTGGGCGGATTTACTTATGTAAACGATTCCCATTGCAGAAATAAATAATAGATCTGGAATTCCATGTAGGGAACTGATACCTGAGAGATGGATGTAGCTGCTGAGAAAAACAATGACGAAGAACACCCATCTATCATGAAAAATTTGTTAAATGTTTTATTCACAGGTCAATTATCCTTATTTTCCTTTCAAAGAAAAGGAGAGTGTTTTCTCTAAATGTGTAGTTCTTCCTCTTAGTCTCTTCTTGTCACTTCAGCAAAGCGACATTAAAACCCCAATTTTGAATCTGTGGGCAAATGTAGGGAGAGAGTCTGGAAGGCTGAGCCAAGAGAGCAGGAAACATAGCTCAGAGTTACAGGGATTTGGTGTTGTATGTAAATGATGAATCCCTAACTTATACTCCAGAAACCAATATTGCACTGTATGTTAGCTAACTAAAATTTAAATAAAAATTTTAAAAAGGAGTTACAGGGATTCTCAGAATGCTCACTTTGTGAGCTCCTTGTTGCTATTATCTAACCTCACATTTCCCTGGAGGTCACCTCGGTCTCTGATGTAGTACTACTGTTACGGGACACATTTGTTGTCCTGCTGCTGGACACAATGACCAATCCCCTAGTGTTTTCAGTTTGACTAGATTTAAAAACCGATCTAAGGGGAGCCTGGGTGGCTCAGTTGGTTAAGTGTCTGACTTTAGCTCAGATAATGATCTCACAATTCGTGAGTTCGAGCCCTGCATCCGGCTCAGAGCTTGGAACCTGCTTCAGATTCTGTTTCCCTCTCTCTTTGTCCCTCCCCCACTTGTGCTCCTGTGCTCACTCACTCACTCTCTTTCTCTCTCTCTCAAAAATAAACATTAAAAAAATAGTAAAAATAAAAACAGATCCAGAAATTTAGATGAGAATGTGTTTACCTGAAGAAGTTCTTTAGGTCAGTTCAACATTGTAACAAAGTTGTAAAGACCAGCTAAAGGGCTTGGATTAAAATCTTGGGTCTGCCCCTACCAGATGTATGACCACGGACAAGTTATGCATACTGTCCTGAATTTCTTCTCATTTAGGAAACAGCATCTACCTCGTAGGGTTGCTATGAGGATTAAATGAGATAATAATACATGTAAAGTATTTAGGGCAATGTCTGGTATATGGCACATGCTCATTAAATATTAGCTACTAATTTTAGGTAATAGAATTTTAAAAATAAGTAATATCAGGAACTATTTTAGGATGAGCAAGGAAACAATCTTTCTCAAATGATAATGATATAGTCTCAATGTAGAAAAATTAGAAATTCATATATGCAAACTAAATCATAATAGGACTACCCTTCCAAGTTTTCATATGCATTTTCATATAAATGTGCATACAAAAACCTATTACACGTACACAATGTGTTCAATACATGTATACAAAACAATAATAGAAATGTGCTGTGCTATTTTAGACCCTTTGCTAGTCTGATTTCTGTATTTTAATGGCTGAATAGCATTTTGTTATATGAACTTTGTTTGATAGAACCAATACTCCTACTCATTTAGACTATTTCTAAGTTCCACTCAAATAATGCTTGGGTAAGCATTCTTCTAGCTAAATTGTGCGTATTATCTATTCCCTTAGGGTAAATTCCTGAAAGTAAATTGCTGGATCAAACATATGCATACTTTAAAGCATTTTTCCTTTTCTACATTTTTAAAAATTATAAAAGTAATGTCGATTACAGAGAAGGAAATTATGGAGGTTTATAGAAAAAATTAATGTCATATTCTCTCATATTTCTCTTTAATAGGAGGCTAGTATTAAAGTTGTGTGTTTTCTACTTGAATTTCTTTTTTTCTTTTTAATGAAATTGAGATTAAATCCCCCAGATTACTTTGTGACTTGCTTTTATTCTTATTTGTACCTCTTAACATGAATGTCCTGGAGTTCTAACTTGCTTATTTATGAGCTGCAGAAAACTGTGATTAAACCATTCTCCTATTGAACAACATGGATGTTGCTTTAAAGATTTCTGCTATTCTACATACTGCTGCAATTAACATTTTGAAATCTTTTGATACATATTCCCAACTTGTTCTCCAGCAGTTACCATTTTTGCATTCCCACCAGCGCTAAGATTGGTTCCCTTTACCCGCACCATCGTTGAGCATTATTTTTGATCTTGTGCCAATCTAAAAGGCAAAAACTGGTATCTTGTTGTTTTAATTTGCATTTCTTTGATTACTAATTAGGTTGAACTTTCTCATATGTCTATTGGTCAATTTGCATTTCTTCTTTTGTGAAATGCCTGCTTGGGTCTTTTACGTACTGTGCCACTAAAGTGTTTCGTTTCTTGATTAAATAGATTATTTAATTGTCATGTGTTGCAGATATTTCTGCCCGGTTGGCTTTTGCTTGTGACATCTATTTATGGTTCTTCAGGCCTCTATAAGCAATGGAATAATTTCCTTTCTTCCTTAATTGAGGTATAGTTAACATAGTGTTATATCGGTTTCAGGTGAGCATTGAATAATTCTTATGTTAAGTATTTCAGTCTCTGTATGTCTGCCTTTACTGTTACTCTTAAGGCTTTATTAATTGATGATTATATCAAGTTCTTTCTACTCTAGAAGTAGTGGCATATATTATGAAATAGGGCTCTATTTTTTTTTCCTTTTTCAAAAGATTAACCTGTTCTAAATTATGTTTTGCTGAATATTTCCCCCTGAGCTTAGATGCCACCATTATCGTATGAGTGACTTTTAAATATATACAATCCTCTTTGAACCATTCTTTTATCTATTCCTATATTGTTTTAATGATAGGTTTACAAAATATTAATATCCAATCAAGCATATACTCTCCCCCATTACTGTACTTCTAAAACGTTTTCTTCATTAATGTTATACATTTATTCCCAGAAAATTTGCAAATCATTTGATTAAGTTCTTTGCCCCCTACATCAAAGAAAATACCATTGAGATTTTGATTGGAATACCATTAACAGTAGTTATTTAATAATGAGGCATGGAAAAATGTAATCTTGAAACAATATGTTTTCCATTTACTTAGCATTTTCTCCCCATACAAGTCTAGGATCATTTTGCTAAATTTATTCCTAGGTATAATATGCTAATTGGCAATAGGAGATCTTTATCCCCATTATGTCTTCTTCTTGGGTATTGATATATTTGTAACCTGTTTCCTAACTGGGTATTTTTATTAGTTCTAGTGATTTAAGTAGATTCTTTTGGATTGTACAAACATACTGTGATATCATCTATCAATAGTTATGATTTTAGCGCTCCTCCTACCCCTTCTGCTACTAACTGCCTTTTATTTTATTTTTCTTTTGTATAGTATTGGCCAGAATGTCCAGGATAATTGGAAATAGTAGAAGTGGCAATAGGTATTCTTATACTGTTTCCAGAAATTCTTCTGGCTCTTACTACTAAGTTTGATCTTGGATGTTGCTGTGGGATCTTTAAAATTTCAATTTATTAAGAGGTTTTGTATTAGAATAGCGATTGAATTGTTTACTGGCAAAGGACAGTGCACATGGTAAAAAATTCAGATAATATTATAGGTCGTCAAGTGAAAAGGGGGTTTATTTTATCCTTTCCATTTTCTTCTTTCCCTCAATGGTTCTTTGTTTTCTTTTATCCTTCTCTGGAGCTCTTGCATGCTATACTACATAAAAAAATAAAATTTGTGTGAGAAACCAAATAGTAATCAATATCATAAGATTAGCCTTATGGAAGAAGCACCTTTAACAAATCTGCTTTCTCTGATCCTTGAAGATATGAAGTATTCCTGAAGTGTTCTAGAGTCCCTGGCCACGTGTCCTTGGGTAACAATAGAAGTGCTGGAAGCCTAAGCTTTCTGAGGAAATGACAGGTCCCCAAAACTGACTTTGGGTTCGCCTTATCCCACCACCATAAACACTGAGAAAAGGGCTTGTTTCTTTCTCCATGGTATGTGTGCTTTGTGAACAACTGGACATAGTTTTTGCAGAATGGTTGGGAGGGGCCAAGCAGTCACTGAGAAAGCTGGGAAGCAACTTCTTAATGTACCTGGAAGTCCTTGCTTCAATCTGAAGATACTGTGCCTGCTAAAAGGCTAAGGGAACCAAGAGAGGGGAGCCTCTGTTCCGTGGGGCTATTTTACAGTGGTATTAGTTCGGCATCTGTTTCTATTGGCTTTCCCCCCGGCTCTTATCAGGGGTCATATTTATTTTGTTTTTTTACATGCATTGTGATTTTTGGCTGAATGAGAGATGTTGTGAATTTTGCCATGTAAAGTTGGTAAATACTTTTGTATCCCTATAAATATTCTTGAACTTTATTCTAGGATGTAGTTGAATTACTAAGAGACAGTTAATCCTTTTGAGGCTTGCTTTTAAGCTTTGTTAGGTGTGACCTTTAGTTAGCTCACTAAGGAGATCATACTCTTCCAAGTACTCCCCCCAGTGTCTCCTGAATTTCAGTATTTCTCCACTTTGGCTGGTGGGCATGTCTGTGCAATCTTTGAGCATTGTTCTCTCTCACCCTTCGGGTCGTTCTTTCTCCTTGGCCTTGCACATATGCCTTTTGTACTCAGCTGAAGATTCAAGGGGACCCTCTCTAGAATTCCCATTCTTCCACAGCTTTCTACTCTACAGTAATTTGCCTAGTGAACTTAGTCATTGTGGCTTTCCTGGACTCTTACTTCCTGCTTCACCCAGTAAGACAACCGGGCTCCACCAGGGCTCCTGACTTTCCCTGTGGCCTGGAAACTCTCCCCAGACAGTAGCCTGGAGCACTCCCATGGTTCCTTTGTTTCCCCTCCCTCAGGGAATACTGTTTTGGGCTACCTCATGACAGATGTCTGAAAACTGAGATTTCATGTACCTTGCACACCCTTTTAGTTATTTCAGACAGAAGGTAAACCAGTCCCTGTGATTCCATTTTGGCTTGGGGGGAAATTTTAGAAGTACTTTTTAAAAGTATAAAACATTCCTACTTTGATGGGGTGCCTAGGTGGCTCAGTCAGTTAAGCGTCTGACTTTGGCTCAGGTCATGATCTCATGGTTCATGGGTTCGAGCCTGGTGTCGAGCTCTGTGCTGACAGCTCAAAGCCTGGAGCCTGCTTCACATTCTGTGTCTCCTTCTCTCTCTGCCTCTCCCCTGCTCACTCTGTCCCTGTCTCTCAAAATGAAAAAATAAAAAGATATAAAATTAAAAAAACCATTCCTACTTTGAGAGTCTGTTGAAATGGTCTTTTACCACAATACATGTTTTCTGATGTGATGTTAGACATAGCCAGTAAAATTTCATGCCACTGTAAAGTAAAATCTAACTGGTAAGATTCAGGTGCATTATGCTAATTTACTATTATTGGAATGATGCTTTATTTATATTCTTGAAATTCTTCTATTGAATATTTTCAGTTTATGAGTGTCTTGGGAAGGGACTTGATGTCATTTTTCTCTTTTTTCATTCTTGGGAAAATAGACCAAAGTTTTCCTTTCTTCCCTCCCCAACTCACAGAGGAAATGATATAAAGCGTAATCAGTAAAATTAAGTGTGATAAAGGTTTTATGGGCTTTCACTTTTAATTATTCATACATATACAATATGGACACTGGTTTGATTGGAAAATTTAAATTTTTTTCAGGTGACTCCAAGTATGATATTCTACATAAAGAAGAATTTATTGAAGTGAAGGATATATTCTCTGTCAAACTGAAACGACGTTATTCTGCTAAACAGCAGGGAAGTGGTACTTTATTAGGTATCACACTCTTCATATGTTTGAAAAAGGAACAAAATAAATTAAAAGATTCTATGCTTGATCTTATTAATTTAAGTGAAGACCACTGTGATGTGTGGTTTAAACAGTTCAAGAAAATTTTGGCAGGTAAGTGCTCCTGGTGGGAAATTTTAATGCATTTACTTGCTGTAGGTTATTAGTCTCAACATGATATATTTAGGAGTACAGTGATCCTTGATTATCTTAAGATAGTTTGCTGTTATTCGTTTGCTGAGTGTGTTTTTTCATGAAAGGTGTTCAATTTTGTTTCATGCTTTCTCTACATCAATTGAGATACTCATATTTCTTTCCTTCATTCTGTTGATATGGTATATTACATTGATTTTTGTATATTGAGCCATCCTTGCATTGCAGAAGTCCCACTTGATTGTGGTATATAATCCTTTTAATATGTTACTGAATTTGGTTTGCTGGTATTTTTTAAGTTTATTTATTTATTTTGAGAGAGAGAGAGAAAACACAAGTGAGAAAGGGGCAGCGAGAGAAGGAGAGAGAGAATCCGAAGCAGGCTCCATGCTAACAGCATGGAGCTCATTGTGGGGCTCGATCTCAGAAACAATGAGATCATGACCTGACCCAAAATCCAGAGTCAGATGCTTACCTAACTGAGCCATCCAGGCACTCAGGTTTTCTGGTTTGCTGAGGGTTTTTGTATCAATATTTGTAAGAGATATTGGTGTTTAGCTTTGTTTCTGGTTTGTTTGTTTTTTTTCCCTTATATCTTTTATCTGACTTTTGGTATTAGGGTAATGCTGGCATCATAGAATGTGTTGGATAGTAACTCTTTTGAATGATCACTTCTATGAAGAAGTTTTGATAATCTGAAATAATAGTTCTTAAGTAATTTAGTTCACTTAAATTGTTTTTGAACACATTTATTTTTCTATTCATGTCTTTTGAGCTTACATTAGAATTTTTCTTCCACATATGTACTGATGGCAAGTACACATATATACTGGGTGGTTTGAGGATAACACTTTGTCTATTTAAGGCTAGGTTCCTCTAAACATTAATATTCAGAGGACAGAGCATATATGTACTAAAATATTGTCTCATAATGAATTCAGTGTATCTAGAATTTTTAAATGGCATTTATATTTTACATAGTGAATAAAATGCATGAATACAAATATGCAATTTGGATTTCTAGGACATATATAGTTAAAACATAATCAAATTGAGTTTAAGGATTGATTTTATTTTTTCCTCCGAGATCTGTAAATCTTGCTTCCTTTTGTGCCCATTTCATTCTGTTTGCCAGATGGATCAGGGTAGAGGCAGCTGGTGTAGTTGATGGTGCGGTTTGGTGTAAGATGACACAAGGCAGAGAGGGGTGCCAGACAAAGAGCAGGCACATGGTGATGTTAGAGATTTGCAGACCAGGCATTATTGATCAAGAAGACCAAGGACCCAAGTTGGCCAAGGGCAGCCAACAGAGAGGGTCATGCCCATCGACAATGAGCCAAAGTGACATATTAAAACTAGGAGACCCTGTTACTAAGTGGACCTGTGCTTCCTTGTTGTCTCCTTTGGGACCTTCAAGGAGAGTGGATACTTTCAAGAAGGCAGGAAACTACAGAGACCCTAGTATAGTTTATGTCTCTGGAAACATAGTGAATATATATGTTTAATGAAAAGCAGTCCACTTTAACAATAGGTCTTTTACAGTGTTCTTATTTTAAGTACATGTGAGAAGAGATTTTAGAAAGTTTAAATAAAAATGAAAAACTTAGTTAAGTCAATTGAATTAATTTTTTTATGCATGAGCAGGTACTCAGGAGACTTTCATGTTCTATAAAATAAGAATATGCCATTTAACTAGGAGTGGCAAAGGTCTTCCTTTCACTGAAGGCCTGAGGAAACTTTTTCCCATGGGACTTATGAAGGCCTGGCTAAGTGACTTAACAGGCAACTTGCTGAATGTATCTCGCCCATAAAACCTATCATAAGTAAGCAGAGAACATCACAACAAAGCTCAATTTCGTAAAAGCAGTTTTATAGGAGTAGAAGGACTTATCTATACAAAATTAAAAAACTACACATACACAAGAAGCAAACACACAAAAAACACAAAACACTGTCCAAATATGTTTTCAACTTAATGAATGATGTTTTGGTTTGGTCTAGGATTAAAATCTAGGAAAATTACAGAAATGAATAAATTTACATACCTTTTAAAATATAATCCTGAGAGAATGTTACTTTTTATAATTTTGATTTTTTTTGTTTTATTTATTTTTGATACTGAAAGAGACAGAGCATGAGAGGGGGAGGGGCAGAGAGAGAAGGAGACACAGAACCGAAAACAGGCTCCAGGCTCTGAGCTGGCTGTCAGCACAAAGCCTGACGCGGGGCTCGAACCCACAAACGCGAGATCTGACCTGAGCCGAAGCCGGAGGCTCAACTGACTGAGCCACCCAGGCGCCTCTGTAATTTTGATTTTGACAAGAGTTGGAGTTAATAAAATATAAGAGGTCATGTCCTCTGGGAAGTTTACTGTGGGACAGTGATTTTGCTGATTAAAGCAAATAGATTGACATTTGAAATCAACCAATGCAAACAAACAAAAGAGGGTTGAAATCCTCTAATAAAATAAAGGAACCTAAACAAGATGTTCTGAATAAAATACTGTTGGATCTTTGCCCCCAACTGGACTTAGCAGGTCCTGGAGAAGAAGCCAATTCCTCCTCAGCCCCATCCTCACAGAGACAATCTGGGTCTGTTTCATATACAGAAATGCATGGTTATAGCTCCAACTCTCTCTACCAAACTTTATATCATACTGACATTTCTTTTTTAAGTTTACAGTTTTAGAATGTTTTTCTTGATTTTTTAATTTTTACTTGCCAATCCACGTGTTCATTAAAGTGCCTGTCATCTGAGAGGCAAACACAATTGGCTCAAGTCTCATTCTGTAAGTGGAGGGGGGCCTGTGTCTCTCCTCTGAAGGGTATGAGGGTGATGGTTCTTTGTGGTCCTTTCTGGCTCTGATTTACACAGAGTTGGGTCTATTTGTGGATTATCTTCCAACCTCACATTCACTCCCTCTATTCCATGCTACACTGCATCAGGTTTAGCAGATGGTTATTGCTGATTTCCAACTTTCTTAAGCCCCTACCCAAGGAATTTGTATTTGCACCGAATTTGACTTAAGTTTGGGGGTGGGGGCAGGGAGACGGTAAAACATAGAAATTTATATCACAAAAGTATAAGTTACAAATTTACATCACAAAATATGAATATAAATATAAATATATTTGAATATTAGACATCACTATTTTAAGTCCCCAAATCTTGCTTTTAACTGGTTTTGTGGCAAAATCAGATTTAAAAAATACATTTTTGTATGGATTTATTTTGAATGATGGCTTTAATTAGCAAGTGGAATTTTTTTTCCTGCCAGTTTTTTACATCTTCCCCCACTCCTTTTTTTTTTCCTATTAGGATAAATATGCAGAAGACATTAAAATCCTCAATTAGTTTGTCCTTTAGTCTAATTAGTTTAACAATGATAATTACAGCATATTTGGATATGAAGATTTATTTTCAAATATGCATATTTATATTTTGAACTAGACCAATGAATAAGATGTGATGAATTTTTGAGAAAAGAACAAATTGGCAGCACTAGAAGAAGAAGGCAACTCTCAAATACTTGAAGTTTTAAGACATAGACACTAAATGACTGAATGGTTATATTTATATTTACATTTATACTTTTATTTGTAAAAAGGATGTCTTAGAATTGTTACAATTTTTATTTGAAAATCCTTTTAAATTTTTTAAAAATTGTGCACAGTATCTTTTTTTTAAATTCTTAGTAATAGAAAAGTCACCTTAACTTTATTAACTAATAAGCAATAGTAGGTTAACTACATTTTGTGTAGGCAACACACATTTTGTGTCAGGCACTGTGTTAACTGCTGGGAATATAAAAATGAAGGAGATGTAAGCCTATATAGGACACTCTTGCTCTGGGAGACAAGAAAATATGTATTATAAATGTTTTAAGGGCTGGAATGAAGATGTGAACAGACCAATAGGGAGCATATCCATTGATCACAGGTTCAGAAATTAAAACCTTTAAACACTGCAATTAAGACTGGTATATAGTTATTGATAAGCCTAACATATAGTTACTGTGGTGAAAGTAATTTAATACAGTCTTCTCTGCTTTTTTTATACCTGCGATGCAAAGATAAACACACACAACCTTTAACTACAGCGTGTGTGTACACTAGATATATTAATTTTGTATTCAGTTAGGGTGTGACCCAATCTCCACATATTTGGGTTGCCCAGAAATGGTGAAGAGCAAGCTTCTCTGGACCTTGAGCCAACCTTTTCTTTAGAAACCATAACCAAGCCAACCAAAAAATTCTAAAGCCTCATGCCCAAGTAACGTGGAGAATGGTAATGTCATAAACAGACACAGTGAAACAGAACACTAGTTGATTTGAAGGAAAGGCATTCTATTCTAGACACATTTGGGATTTATTATAATATCCTTTTGGAGAGGTTGAGCAGACTGCCCTTTTGAGAGGAGTACGTGAGGACATGAATAAGAGTTGAGGTAATGGACAAGATGAAAGTTTGTAAGGAAGTAGTATGGAGTTAAAAAAAAAAAAAAAGGCAGAGGGCTACATACAGAATCCTGGGAGATATTTCTATATTAAAACAGGCAGAGAAGACAAAAGCCAAAACAATAACCATTAAAGAAAAAAAGGAAGGCATGGTCTAAAAAACAAACATAAAAACAAACCTGTTCTAAAATAGGACCATTGAATTTTGTTATTATATTTAGGTTTTGCTAATTTATTTGAATACTTAATAGTTACCAGGAGACAATTAACAAAGGCATTTTAAGCACATATTTGGTGGAGTTACTTTTAATATTATATTTTTCTGTTTCATTTCTAAATGCCAATTTCATGAAGTAGGCAAATATAAATAATCCATTTTTATTGAATACACCTTGCCTTTGTAAAATAGCCTGCTCTCTATTTTGACAGCCTCACTCAGTTTTCAGCTATGACAAATAGAGAAAATGGAAAAAACACTTGTTTTTTTATTCCTAAGAAGAGTAATTTTTTCTAGTTTTTCCTGTTTCCTGTGGGATAATAATGTTGGTCTTCATAGGATACTTTTTTTTTAAGTTTATTTATTTTGAGAGAGAGAGAGAGAGAGAGAGAGAGAGAATATGAATGAGAATCCCAAGCAGGTTCTGTATTGTCGGGCTCAAACTCACAAAATGCAAGATCATGACCTGAGCTGAATCCAAGAGTTGGGAGCTTAACCAAGTGAGCCACCCAGGTGCCCCAAGGATTCTTTCTTTAGTAACAAAAGTCAGGGCTTCCTAAAACATTGATTTTGTTTACTATTTATATTGTCTTGTATAAGTAAATCATGGGGAAATCTATTTTGGTTTTTAGTTTAATCCAACATATATCATTTGTATTATGATGAACCAGACAGAAGTTTTCTTAGTATGAGTGAACAGAATGATAGGAAGTTTTACTTGGATATGCTGCCAAATGATGTACTAAGAAAAATGAACTGAAAATCTACATTATAATGATTATTTAAAATCTATTGTTATACATCAGATGTGTGATAGTTTCAGATATTTCATTTTGTACTATTTGAATTGGTGATACTTGTCTCCTTAGGGACAAGTTATTTTCTGCAAAGACTTTGTCTGAAATATGGGTGGTTTCTCTTTTCAGTTACTTTTCAAACTAATTTAAGACTGTTTTATGGCCAGTTGAGTTGAACATCAGAATTATGCATGTCATTTTTGAATGTTTTTACTATCAATATAAAGATTATATAGACACTGATTAAATATGTATCAGATTATTTACATGTAAATATCAAAGTCCAATCCCCCTAGAAGTACTCTGTCCAACAAAGGTCATGTGATGTCTGCTTCCTGTAGTGGTTTCAGACCAAGCTCTGGAGTGTCACCATCCCATTCCCCAGGACGTGCCTTCTCTATGGGAATCCATTGGCACCTGTCACTCACCCTTCACCAAGTGTAGCTCCTACTTCATATGTTTTATATTTAGTAAGAATGAGTAGCGTTTTGTTTTGAAGAGAGCTTCCAAAACTAAGCCATTTGAAAATCTCTGATTCAGGCCTCCCTAGGTATGGTAACCCTGCAGCATTTTTTAACCCATCATGCATACCTTTTTGGCTGATTGCTGGACACGCAAAGACCTCATGATGTCTTTTAGCCCCCCATAGCCTCTAGATTTTGAACTATCCACCTAATTCTTTTTGATAAAAGTTATTTGCTAAATATATACTTACTTGTATTTTTCTTTTCATAACTTTATATAATATTGCTTACAAATCAGTTGGCAGATAAGGAAAACATTTTATCAAATCAGAGATTGAAGTTGAGTTTAAAAAGTTGACTTCAAAGTTTTTGGATTTTTGTTTTCTCTTGCTTGAATTTTTGTTGCTTTCTAGCTGGATCTTCAGAGAAAAAATAGTAACATTAACTGAGTTTCTATTAAATTCTTAATGATTAGTAGTACTGGTTAGCTCTTCAAAGGATACGAACATATTTACAAAAAATCTTTTGCAACCAAGCCTTAAATTTCATCAAATTTGTAACTGAAAATATAATTGTAAGGAAACATTGTGCTCATGAAAAATTTGCTTAATATCGTGCAGGGGAAAAATACTATTTGTCTCCAACCAGTTTGCCATTTCGTGCCATTGCATTAGCAGTGTGAAAAATCACTGTGAATAAGAGTCCCAGATATAACAAGAGCGGTGGACACCCCCTGCCCAAGAACTTCACATGCTGGAGCAAGCAGAGAATATGAAATAAGTACATTAAAAATGATTTAAAAATAGAAAACATAAAAAAATGGGCTACCACTGAAAAAAGATATCATTTCTGCTAGGGCATGTATGCATGAATGTCATTTAAAAAAAATTTAACTCTTCTTAGGAATTAGCTGTACCTGCTTCTGAGAATTCAGAGGTTCTGATTAAACCAGTCTCAAGGAATCAGGCATCATTTTCCTTGAGGTGAGGTTCTCAAATGTTGTCAGGGCCAAAGCCCCCAGATGCCAAAGATTTGACCAATACAAGTTTGGTTTAATGAACATATGTAGATCTCTGTACTCCATACTTACTAAAGGTGTCTTGGCCGGGATTAATTATAGACATACTCTTGTTGTGTTACAAATTCTAAAAGGTTAGCCAATTCCTGGGTCACATAAAGTTATCACTTATTTTCCAAAAGTATTACCTTGGGGCTGGTTCAGGAGAGCCTGGTGAAGACTGACAGGGATGTGCCAAGAGCTTCTCTGGCCCCTTGGAGTTTCTTTCTTACTAGCATGAGCTCTAATTCACAACCATTGCTCCTTTAGCTGAAAGCAAGTTAGAATTAGTTCTAGAGAAACTCTTAATGTTGTTTGTACTTGGGATGAGTGACACAAGACCATCTTCAAGGACTGTTTTTTGGCCTCTGCAACATTTTCATCCTAAGGGAGGGATATATTTTTGGACATAATTTACTATAGTTATATTTAAAAATAATTAATTGGTATCTTATAGAAGAAAATTATCTTCCTACTTCAGTCATTGACAGTATCATGAGAATTGGAGTTAAGAGGTATATTCTCAAGCTACTTCTGATATATTTCAAATTCTTGTGCTAAGCCTTTTCTGTAACTAAATTTCTTCTCTGGAGAAAACATTTAGGTATTCTTCGTCATAATTTATCATGTGATTATATTCAAAAGGCTAAATAAGGATTTCCTTAAATATTTCCAGTAATATGTTTCATTGTTTTCATGCTATTAAATAAATTAGTTAACATTTCTCCCCTTACTAGTCATTATTTTAAAATTTTAAATCTTAATAGCTGATACTTATTAAACATTCACAATGTGTGACTTTTGTAAGTAATTTTTATTAATCATCTCATTAAACCCTCATAGTATCAAGAACTAAAAATGTGTTCATGTAAAAAGGGGACTCTGACTTAGGAGTTTGGTTTTGAAATTTGAGGAATTAAAATAATGCATGACAGCAAATAGCATAATGAACTAAATTTTTATTATTATACTCATTATCTCTTAGTTTATACATGAGAAAGCTAAGCCTTAAAAGAAATTCAAATTTTACTGATCTGGGATTAAACAGCTAATATGTGGTAAAGGAGCTGGGAGCAAATCCAGATCTGTCTGGATCTGTGGCCTGAACCCTTAACTGATGTGCTGTTACCGGGTCAGTGGGACACTCTCTGGTTCTCAAGAATATTGTTTTACTGTACAATGTGGACTCTGTCCTGAAAAAAAAAAAGAAAGACTTTAAACCCTTTTCTTATGAGGAGAGAACTATTTCATCTTGTGTGAAGATCATCACTTTCTAGTATTTTTTTCTTTTTTCACCAGCATCTAGATTCTTGGAGTTCTAAAACTTCCAACATTTAGGGTGAGCAGTTAACATTTTAACGCATTTCTTAATCTTTAAAAAAACATTCCTCATCATGACTATTACCATTATTGAGATTTCTCAAATCCCTTGCAATGAATTTGGCAAGCACTTAGGAAAAAGATAACCGTTCTTTTTTTATGAGCCTTAAAGGAATTAAAAAACACATATAAACATAATGGTTTGTGATTGATTTCCAGGCTTTATGTTTAGCAGAGTTTCCTAAGCAAGTCACAAATTCTGTAAGCCTACAAGGAGAAATTGAAAGTTGGATCAATTCTTAGATGAGAGTATAATGGATTGTCATTTAACAACTTTTTCACTGGAAAGAAATGAAGTAAAAAAGTAATAAAGCAGCATCCTCACAGTATGCGTAAGTAGGAAGCACATAATATTTCATATTAAGTGACAAATTATTATTAAGCCCCCTGGCATTCATTAGACTACCATTAATGCTAATGGAATTGTGTTATTTATATAGATATTATGTGTAACTCCAGACATTATAATCTTGTATGAATAGATTTGTTGCTCTTTGAGGCAGGTAGGTGGGTATTTGTGATGGCTAGATACTAAAACATGGTGATAGGAGTTTCAAATCAATCATTTTTTCTGTCCTTATCATCATTAAAGAGAAACACCTATTATTTCATTCTTTGAAAAATTACCTTCAATGGAAACTTGTGTACGTTGAAAAAGTGCATCTTCTGTTTGTGTTACACATTTGAGTTGTTCCAATGAGAAGAGACGGGCCAGTTGTGTGGCTGGGTTCTTGGGCTCTCTGCAGCCCCTAAGGCCAGCCCATGGTCTCTTGTGCCTCAGTGCCTTCCTACGCACTGAGTGGCAATGGTAGAAACTTCCCTGTTTCTATCATCTCCTGTTTGCCCAGTGAAATTCAGTTTGCAGCTCAAGTGTTGTAACCAGCAAATCCTCTGCAAAGCTAAACCACACAGCAAAATCACACTTCTCTTTCAGGTTTGATATCACTTCTCATAGCTCTGAGAACAAGTGATTGTTTATATTCTAATTGTTGGCTTACGTACGTGATACCTTATTAGACTGTAGGCTGTTTTGAGCACAGCTTTTTTTAAGCATGTGGAAGTGGGTTTCACATATTGGAAGTACTCCATAAATGTTTGCTATGTTACAAATGTTTGCCTAACTTAGTAAATGTCAACCTCACTGTTGGAGAGGGCTACAGTTACGGGCATGAGCGTGAGTTGTCCCAAGCTTCTGCGGTTACAGAATTCCTTGTAAGACATGACCTGGTATGAGTGGGAGCAGTATGAGGATTGGGCACAGTATTCAGCTTTAAAGCTTGAGGTGGGATGTGTGTGGGCTGAAATTTCGAGCTTCAGTTGAGCATGAGAATACGCCCTTCATGGTACCCCCATCTCCAGGATGTTCTCGGCTCTGTATGTCCAGTCCCTCAGGAATTGTGGACTTTAATTTATCTTGCTAAGTTCAGACCACATCTTCCTTTCCTCTTTCCTGCCAATTTTCCTGTTCTTCCTGTTCCTCAATACTTCTGTAGTTTACCATTTATGTTCTCTTCTACCAGAAGGCCTCCCTGTGTGCAGAAACTGTGTGGTGGGGGGCGTGCTGTCTCCCTGCCTCCTGCTTCCAGTGTGTGTTGGACTTGGGAATGACCTTGGTGAGTGTCACTGCTCCTGAGTCTTTTTGGCCCAAAGGCTTGTGGCAGGTAGACACATAGAGTTGGAATCACTTTTTTTTTTTTTTTTGGTGAAATAAATGGTTTTTCACTTTAAAAAATTGTAAATGTTGGGGAAGTTAACTGAATATATTATTTGTCTTTTTTTTTTAGGTTTTTAATGTTTGTTTACTTTTTTAAAATCTTTTTATTTATTTTTGAGACAGAGAGAGAGAGAGCATGAGTGGAGGAAGGGCAGACAGTGAGGGAGACACAGAATCTGAAGCAGGCTCCAGGCTCTGAGCTGTCAGCACTGAGCCCGACATGGGGCTTGAACTCATGAACTGTGAGGTTATGACCTGAACTAAAGTTGGACACTTAACCCACTGAGCCACCCAGGCACCCCAATGTTTGTTTACTTTTGAGAGAGACAGTACACATGAGCGAAAAAGGGCAGAGAGGGAGATAGAATCCAAAGCAGGCTCCAGGCTCTGAGCTGTCAGCACAGAGCCGGCTGCAAGTCTCAAACTCATGAACCATGAGATTATGACCTGAGCCATGGTCAGACACTTAACCAACTGAGCCACCAGGAGCCCCAATATATTACTTGTCTGTTGTATGTTAGGTATATTCCTGGCTGCTTTTAACATAGGCCAACTCATTGAATCTTTATTGTAACACTTTGATCATGGTCAAAACTTTTTTTTAATCTCCACAGATAGCTAAGGAAACAACTCTGAGAGATGAATTGACTTGTCCTGGGTCACACAGTTATAAAGTGGTAGTATAAGATTCAAACCCAGGTGTTCCTAACTCAAAAATCCACCCATCTTTCACTATACTATACTGCCTCCCAACAGAAGGATTTAAAACATTAATATATATATTTTTAAAAGAATTGTATTTGTTTATTAAAAGGCAAAGTATAACAGACGACCTGCTTTGAATCTGGAACTAAATGTATTATTATCAAGTGTAGGTATTTTAAAAGTCTGTGGCAGTACTGGAAAGGATGATACCAATGGGCTACGTAGACTGAAGAATTTCTGGAAGATGGGAATCTGAGGACATTGGTCAGCAGGAAAGACCGACAATGCTCAAACCTTGATATTAGCAAAGAAGGAGTCCCTGTGAAATCTCAGGAAGTAGCGTTTCCTATTCCCCAAGTTTGGAGAAGCAAGACTGGAAAATTGAAAACAGTCTGGTGGGATATGAGCCTGACTTTCACTAGTGATTTTCTCCCTGAAAGCATTATTATTCATTCAGCCAGATCTGCCCTACCAAAAATATCTCCATTTTGCAGTGAATAAAGCCTTTCAAGTTCAAACTCCACAAATTGTTTTGAAACTTAAACTGCTTACCATGGACATTAATCAATCTGTCGGAAATAGGTAGACTTAGTTCTGACAGAACAGATGGGTGGAAAGGATGCTCACTCCAAGATGACAGCATGGCTGGCTCTTCTTTGTGTCCTCCTCTTAAAAATTTTTTAATGTTTATTATTTTACACACACACACACACACACACACACACACACTCACACACACACACACACACACACACACACACACACAGTGTGAACAGGGGAGGGACCAAGAGCAAGGGAGACCGAGAACCCGAAGCAGGCTCCAGGCTCAGCTTTCTGCACAGAGCCCCACACGGGGCATGAACCCATGAGTGGTGACATCATGATCTGAGCTGAAGTCTGACAGTTAGCCTACTGAGCCACCCAGGCGCTCCGTCTTCCTTTTACTTGAATGAAAAGGCTATCATTGCTGGGTTTGAGTCATTGTGACGAAGAAATTTTTCTTTGGATAGTCTAGGTTTGGTTCTTAGCTTTGCTGCTTACTTAGCTGGTATCTTACCTCTGTAACTTCTCTGAGCTGTGGCTTCCTATCTGTAAAATTAAGTTGATAATGCCAACCTAGCTAGGTTATTGTGATACTTAAACATATCATGTGTGTCAAACAGTGGACACTCAATAAAGGATAATTGTTCTTATCACAAAGCTCTCTAGATTTTTGTTGAGCTTCTTTAGAATTTATATTCTAAAACCCTTTAGCTCTTCAAAACTAAGTTTAAGCATCGTCTTTTCAGAGGGGAGGATGGGAGGGACTGTCAATTCCCTCTAGAATATATACTTACAGAATTCATTATTATTACCATCATCATCATGATTTCTTGGTGCACCAGGGAGTGTACTGTTTCCCACATATGAGTTGATATTAATTTCTACACTATCCTTGAGACAGATACTATTATCATTACCCGCTCAGGTCATGATCTCATGGTCCTTGGGTATTTGAGCCCCATGTTGGGCTCTGTGTTGACAGCTCAGAGCCTGGAGCCTGCTTCAGGTTCTGTGTCTCCCTCTCTCTCTGTTCTTTCCGTGCTTGTCCTGTCTCAAAAATAAATAAATGCTAAAAAAATGTTTTTTTAATGAGTTCAAGATTTGTTGGCAGGTTTTGTTTTGTTTTGTTTTGTTTTGTTTTTGGCCCTTTAGACCAAAAACCTGAGCTCTCACCATGAAGTGATATGGGGTGATTTTCAGTATATGTAGTTAGGTGAAAAAAGCAATGTGCAGAAGACTTCATATTGTATGTTACTTTTTATATACAAGAATATTTCAAATTTCAAAAGATTTGCAATTTCGGCTTAAAATACAATGCAGATACTGTGCTCAAAAGTTGTGTGGATTAGCTTTTTTTCCCTTCCTGATAGTCACGTTATTCATTTGACTCTGTATTGTGTTTTAGGGTCCTCTCCATCTTCATTGATCTAATTATATTTTGAATGTGTAGAACATAAATATGTTTCCAAAAGAAAAAAATAATCATTTTTAATATCTTCACCTCATCTCTCTTAAGGTACCAATCTGTACCAATTCCTCTGGTTTCTGGTTTATCTCACATTTCTTTTGGCAAAATTGCCAGAAATAAAGGATTTAAAAAATTCCTTTCTTATACAAAATGTAACCTACAATATAAAGTCTTCTGTACTTTGCTGTTTTCACCTAACTACATATACTGAAAATCACTTAATAGCAAGTGAGTTGGTTTTTTTGTTGTTGGGGGTGGTTTTTATTTTTTGTTTTGTTTTATAGCTGTATAAAACTCCATTGTGTGGTTTGTACCATTCATTACTTTCTCCTGTTTGAGCATTTTGATTGTTTCTAATATCTCCAATCATAAATTCTGCAAGAAACAATTTTGTACATATTGTATCTTGAGTGTAACTTTATGGAAGTAGACTTCTGGATTAAAGGATAAATGCATATGTGGTTTTATTAGATATTGGCAAGTTCCCTACTACTGAATTTGTACCATTTTTCATGTTTATCAGTAATGTATGAAAGGACTTTTCTTACCAACAGACTGTGCTTTGATGCTTTAGAAATCTTCCAGTGTTATAGGTGAGAAATTGTGTTAATATAGTTTGAATTTGAATTTTTAAAAGTTACAAATCAAGTTGAACATCTTTTCATATGTCTCAAGGCCATTCTATTTATTTATTTATTTTATTTTTATTTTTTGGAAACAAAA
>NC_043702.1:49864328-49951888 GCF_006229205.1 Suricata suricatta
TGCAAACATATGATATCTATCCTTCTCTGCCTGACTTATTTCACTTAGCATGACACCCTCAAGGTCCATCCACTTTGCTACAAATGGGTATATGTCATTCTTCCTCATTGCCATATAGTACTCCATTGTATATATATACCACATCTTCTTGATCCACTCATCAGGTGATAGACATTTAGGCTTTTTCCATGATTTGGCTATTGTTGACAGTGCCGCTATGAACATTGGGGTACATGTGCTCCTATGCATCAGCACTTCTGTATCCCCTGGGTAAATCCCCAGCAGTGCTATTGCTGGGTCATAGGGGAGTTCTATGGATAGTTTTTTGAGGAACCTCCACACTGTTTTCCAGAGCGGCTGCACCAGTTTACATTCCCACCAACGGTGTAGGACTGTAGTGACAAGGCCATTTTAAATATCTTGTGAATTGTCTTAGTATCATTTGCCCATTGTTCTATAATACTTTTGGTCATTTCCCCCCCCCTCAATTTTTAAAAGTTCTTTATATTAGCCTTTTTCTGTAATGTATCTTGCTAATATTTTTCTCCCAATATATAATTTGTTTCTTGACTTTTCGTATAGTGCTGTTTGATTGCAAGTTTAAAAAATTTTTTTAATGTTTGAGAGAGAGCAGTGAGGTGGGGGAAGGGGCAGAGAGAGACACACAGAATCCAAAGGAGGCTCCAGGCTCTTAGCCGTCAGGACAGAGTCTGGTGTGGGACTGGAACTCAGGAACTGTGAGATCATGACCTGAGCTGAAGTCAGACACTTAACCGACTGAGCCACCCAGGAGCCCCTGATTCAAAGATTTTGCTTCAAAATTTTTACATTGACCATTTTTTTACTATTTTTCTTTACTGAATCTGATATCCTAGCAGAAAGACTTGCCTTATACCAGATTTATGGAGAAAATCATGCAAGTTTTCTTCTAGTACTTGTAAAGTTTAATTTTACAGCTCTGATTTATTGGGGTTTATTTTGTATGTGGTGGAAGATATGGACCTTAGTTTTTCTCCCACATATTATCCAGTTGTTCGAACACTGTTTGCTAAAAAGTGTGTCTTTGTCCCAAAGTTTTGGGGTCCCACTTTTATTATTATACTCAATGTCTCTACGGATGTGGATCGATTTCTTTTCTGTCCCACTGGGTCTATCCATTCATGTTCCAGTGTCTTTTTTTTTAAATGTTTATTCTTTTTTTTTTTTTTGAGAGAGAGAGAGAGAGAGAGAGCAAGCACACGTTCGAGCGATAGTGAGCAAGAGAGGGGCAGAAAGAGAGGGAGACACAGCATCCAAAGCATGATCCAGGCTCTGAACTGTCAGCATAGAGCCTGGCGTGAGGCTCAAACTCCTGAACCGTGAGATCATGACCTGAGCCGAAGTTGAATGCTCAACTGACTGAGCCACCCGGATGCCCCACCAGTGCTTTTTTAAAAGAGACTTTGCAGTATGTTTCAATATTTGATAGGACGAGTTCTTCTCATAGACCTTTTCCCCCACTTCCAGTATTTCAACCTATTTTTACAGATTAATTTTTAGATAAATACTTTAGTGTTAGCTTGTCCAGATCTGGAAAATGCAGCTTGGTATTTTTACTGAGAGCACATTCCGTATATAAATAAACTTAGGAAGAACTGACATCTTGGGCCAGAGCTTGCATGGCAAAATTTGGTTCAGGCATCAGCCATAATCTCCTAAAATGAAAATCCTAAATCAGTATCAGTTTGATGGAGAGTTTTTTCTTTATTTTCTTATACTAAATTGTTAGGCTCTTAGAAATGTCTATTACTATCATGCATAATATGGGGCTAGTTTTATAGTAGTATCAGGCTTCTGAAAGTTCCCCTAGGTGCATTGTACATTTCCTTGTAAAATATATTTTTAGCAAGAGCTCTGTTAAATCAGTTTAACTGGAGTCCCCTCCCCCCATATCTAATCACCCTCAATGTCTGATCAGATTTTTTGTTCCCCACCCCTCCACTCCATGATATCTTATTACCTGGCCTGTCTTCAACAAGAATTCCTTTTACTTCTGATGTTTCCATTTAGTAATTTTCCATCCACTGACCCCATCCTGCTCCTTGGCTATAAATCCCAGTTCCCTGTGCTATATACATGGAGGTGTCTCTCCCCCAGTTCCAACAGAATAAAATCTGTTTTCACCACTTTACTGCTCAGCTCAGGTTTTTCTTTGACAACATCTATTTCAGTACGTAAACTTCTTCAAGAATCTTTTTAGGATGAAACATATATTCTTGGAATAGTAAAAACTGATTATTTTGAAGCCTTGCAGATACCTAAAAACTCTCTCAAAAGGCACATCTAATGACTTCTATATAATCCAGAGATGATATGTTGAAAAGGCTCTCTGATAAAATCATTGAGTTAAAAAATAGTCATGAAATTTTTCTCTAACATTTACATAATTTAATAACTTATGAAGTACTTAATTTTGTGGTTGACTTCTAAGCAGAGCAGAGAAAAAAAAAACAAGAAAACTTTGTTCTATTGATCTGTGTCAATTTTGTGCCAATACCATATGGGTTTGATTAATGTCGTTTTGTAGCATATCTTGAAATCTGGAGTTGTGATATCCAGCTTTGTTCTTTCTCAAGATTGCTTTGGCTATTTTGGGTCTATTGTGGTTCTATATAAATTTTAGTATCTTCTGAGAAAAATGCTGTTGGTATTTTGATAGGGGTCACATTGAATCTGTAGCTGGTTTGGGTAGGATGGGCATCTTAACAAAATTCCTCAAATTTATGAGCATGGAGTATTGTTCCATTTGCTTATGTTGCCTTCAGTTTGTTTCATCATTGTTCTGTTGCTTTCCAAAAGAATATAGGTCTTTCACCTCCTTGATAAAATTTATTTGTAGGTATCTTATTCTTTTTGGTACAATTATAAATGGAATTGCTTTCTTAATTTCTCTTTCTGCTACTTTGTTATTAGTGTATAGAAGTGCAGTTGATTGCTGGGTATTAATTTTGTGTCTTGCAACTTTGTTTATTCTAATTGTATTTTTTAAAGTCTTCAGGGGTTTCTATGTATAATATCCTGTCATTTGAAAATAGTGGCAGTTTAACTTCTTATCAACATGGATACCTTTTATTTCTTGTCTGATTGATGGGGCTAGGACTTTGAGTACTATGTTGAATAAAAGTGGAAGGAGTGGATGTCCTTGTCTTGTTCCTGATTTCAGAGGAAAGCTCTGTTTTTCACCACTGGGTAGGATATCGGCTGTGGGCTTTTAAATACTTGGCCTTTATTATGTTGAAGTATGTTTTCTATAAACTCACTGTGTTGACAGTTTCTTTTTAGTATGAGCACATGTTGAATTTTGTCAAATGCTTTTTCTGCATCTCTTGAGATAAACATGATTTTTACTCCTCATTTTGTTAATGTGGTATATCATGTTGATTGACAAATATTAAACTATCCTTGCACCCTTGCATCCCTGGAATAAATCTCACTTGTTCATGGTGAGTGATCTTTTTAATGTATCATTTAATATAATTTTCTAATACTTTGTTGAAGATTGTTGAATCTATGTTCATCAGGGATATGAGCCTGTTTTATTTCTTTTGTGATGCCTTTGTTTGGTTTTGGTATCAGAATAACACTGACCTCATAGAAATGTTTGGAAGCTTTCCTTCTCCTTTTTTTTTTTTTTTTAAGTATTTTGGACTAGCTTGAAAATAGATAATAACTGTTTGGTAGAATTCATCTGTGGATCTGTGTGGTCCTGGACTTTGGTTTGTTGGTTTTTGTTAATTACCAATTGGATGGGGGGGGGGGTGCTGTCCCAGGAGACCTGAAGCTGAAGGGCATGCACACTGTGGGGGAGGGTCCCGGGGCTCTACACAGAGCACCCTAGCAGGACAGCTGAAGCTGGAGTGGGCCTGGACCTATGCGGTACCTGGGCTCTCCACCCAGTGCCCTGGAAGGGCAGCTGAGATGGAAGGGGGTGCAAGCTGGAGGCTCAGAGCTCTCTGTGCAAAAGGCACCTTTCCCAGATAGCCAGAGCTGAAGTGGGTATAAGCTGGGGTGTTCTGGGAGTCTTTATGCAGAGGGTAGCCTGGTGTGGTAGCTGGAGCCAAGGTGTGAGACATGGGACAGCATAGTGGTAGCTAAAGTAAATATGGACTGGGGTGGTCCCAGGGCTCTCCACAGTGAGGGTGCTCTGGTAAGACAGCTGAAGCTGAAGGGGGTGAAAGCCAGGGTAACGTGGGGTGCTCCACATAGGGGGGTGCCCTGACAGGGCAGGTAGAATTGAGGTGCGTATAGGCTGGAGGTTCCCAGTGTGTTTTGTGCAGGGGCAGCCTGGCTGGCTAGCTAGTGTTGAAACAGGTGTCAGCAAGGAGGTCCTGGAGCACTCAATGCTGGGGGTGCCCTAGCTAGCTGTCTGAAGCCAAAGTGGTGTGGGCCTCGAGTGCTCTGGTTGCTTTGCACCCATGTCACTGAGTGAGATGGCGGGGGCTGGCATGGACTTGGAGCCCAGGGCTCACTGAGGTGGTAGGCCAGGTAGAGTGCTCAGACCCTGTTCCCATCCTACCAAGGTCAAGAGAGAAATATAAACCATGGTGCTAACCTGTTCCTCTGGCCAGAAAGTTCTAGCAGCTTCCCCCACCATTTGGCAGGATTCTTTATTTAAACAGTGGCTTTCTTGTCTGTGCCCCCGGGGAATCTGCAGCTGGTGTGGGCTAGCGGGCTGGTGTGGACTATGCTCCCGGTGTTTGCTGAGGCCACCCACCAGCTATGGTGGTCAGAACCCTGCTACTGGCTACACTGTCAAGGTGAGGAGGACTGTAAAGCATGGTGCTCACAGTCCCCTCCAATCCAGAGCAGTTCCTGCAGTTCTCTGGCCATTTGGCAGGGTTCTAGGGCTGCATCTTTTATATACTAGTTGCTCTCGTGAGCCATGGCTTTTTTCCCTTGTGCCCCAGGGCAGAGGAGTCTGCTCTGTCTCTCAGTACTATCCCTTCACACTGTGTCTAGGGTGGGAGTTCTCTTTGTTACTGTGTCGTCATGTCTCCTGCTGTTCTCTTAACTGTGCAGAAGCTGTCCAGATAGCCCTTAGTTCTGCAGGGGAGGAATTGGTCTATAAGTAGGTGTAGATTTGGTACGTCTATGGAGGCAGTGAGTTCAGGGTGTTCGTACACCTCCATCTTGGAAGGGACCTCTGTGCATTAATCGGGAAAAGTGATGTTGTGAATATGTCTACTCTACAGCATCTTCCAAAATGAATAACAATTCATTTATCAGGAAATAATCTGGTAAAAATAAATGGATTATATAATTGGCTGAAATTTCTTTCCCTCTTTCTTTGCTCTCCTTTCTGTTCACTCGTGCTCTATCTATACTCTTGACTATACTTCATGATTAAAATACTGAAGTATTGAGGTGACTATTAACTGCTGTTGAACTTGTCTCAGCTGTTAGAAATAGAATGGTCATCATGGCAGGCTGCGTGTGAATTTACAAGTTCTTGGGCTTAAGTAGACTATAGCACTGAGAATATTTTCATCTGTATGTGTAAACATGTGCATCAATGACCTTTGTTGATAGGGAAGTGAAATTGATGCATTTTAATGTGAATCTCTTAATATAAAATATCTCGAATTCTGCGTTCTGGGAAGTTGTCGTATCTTGTGTTTAAAAGGCTTTTACCATCATTGTTACACATTAACTGGGCATAGTTTAATATTAATAGCTCCTGAGAATTGTGTTAATTGAGGTCTTTATTTCCTGTATTTGGGTTTTATTTATGCAACAGTTTGGTTGCTTTTTTGTGTAAAATGGTTGTGAGTATACCCAATACTATAACAAGGTTCTGGGCTCTTAACTTTGATGAACACCATGCCATTTCCATCATGCTGCACTCAGAACAGCACAGATGTGAGTCTGGGAGTGGCGTCCCTGCTGCTCTCATGAGCCTTTGTTTGGAGAACACCCTGATTAACCCCCACCCTTCATGGTTCATTGACTCACTGATAGATCAAGTTTAAACTAGTACATATTAGCACATTTGTTACTAACAGAGGAACAGTTGGCCATTCTGTTTTACATTGCTGGTTCATTGCAAACTGGCATGCTGAAAAGGTCTATACTCCAGAGTGTGAATTGAGATTTTCCAAGAGGACTGAGAACCGAGTCAGTTGCGTATTACTGTTGAATTATACCTATATTTTAATCTTGTGTTAATCTATTTAGGGGATGCTTATACTACTGTAAAATTATGAAAAAAATTATTATTATTACTTTGAGATTCTTTTTTTTTCCAGGGAGTTCAGGGGAGTCAAGTGTCTCAATATTGATTTCATGTTAAACAATTTGTCATAATTAAATGAGAGAAGAGCAAGGTAGTAACTGCCTGATGATTTGTGTTGCATTCTTAAAATGTTTTCCAGAGTTCTTTGTAGCTAGTGATTTTATGTAGGTCTTTGTAGTATACTCCATTTCTGTATTACATAGAAACTTTCATTGTTTCAAGAGGACTAGAATGTACATGTCTATTTTCTCATGAATAAAATTGTCTCCTTTTACTTTTCAATAAATTAAATTTCTTAAAACTTAACCTTTTCCTCTTTCATACCTTCCTAACATAGTTTTCAAAGTCTTCAAATGCTTTTATTATAGTTATAGTTACTTTTATGGAAGAGTTTTACTAAATCATTTGGCACTCTGTGTCTTGGCTTCATCATCACTCACTGGTACCATTTATTTAGCCAGCTACATCTTTGCATTTTCCTTTCTCATGTGAGATGACGAGGGAGAGGAACAAGTGCCCTGATCGAGAACACAGCACCCTGAGTTCAAGCCCAGATAAGACCATTGAGGCTGCCTTTCAAAACTAATTAATGCTTTGTCTAGTGTTGGAAACAAGTAATGGGAAACGTAGCCACATGGGTGTCCGAGGGAAAAATGGCCCAGGCAGAGGGAACAGTATATACAAAAGGTTGAGCAAGAAAGTCCCGTATCTCAGAGGGAGTTAAGTGTGAGGTCACAGACATGTCTGAGGGTAGAGCATGAAGGGTTGTACAACCTTTGTATGGTTTTTTACTTTTGTTGAGAACAATGGGACCATTTGGAAATTTTAAGCAAAGGAGTGATGTGTTAGAACTTTGAGAGTGAATATTCTGGTTACTAAGTGGAGAGAAAACTCTGTGAGTGGGGGAAAGGATTGAGGCAGGGGACCAGTTAAGTGGAAATTGGTATAATCCAGGCAAAAGATAGTGACTTAGAGCAGAAGCAAGAGAGGCAGCGGGAAGTGATTGACTAGACTTTGGATTTGTTTTTGGAGATAGAGCCATCTGGATTTATTGACTTTGTAGGTATGGGGGATATTAAGAGCAAAAAAGTCAATGATAGTGACAAGATTTTTTAATCCTATTAGCAAAAATGTCAAATAATATAGAACATGTACAAAAATGGGTATGGGCACCTGTATTTGCCATCACTTAGATTCTACAGTTCTTAACATTTTTCCATATTTGTTGCAACATTTTATTCTATCAGTATGTTTTAAAATATATACATCATGACATTTTCCCCAGAAATACTTTAGTATGCATCTGTAAAAATAAATAAATAAATAAAAATTTTAAAAAGGATTTTACAAATAACCAAATATTATTATCCTACCAAATGAATGAACAATAGTTGCTTATTATCATTGAATACTTGGTCTGTACTGAAATTTCTCCACAGTTCCCAAAATGTCTTTTATACCTGGTTTCTACTAACCAGCTGTTCAATCAAGGATTATTCATCAAATTACATACAGTAAAACCTTGGATTGTGAGTAACTTGTTCTGCAAGTGTTCTGCAAGACAAGCAAATGTTTCTAATAAATTTTAACAGGACAAGTGAGCAATGTCTTGCCATATGAGTAGTACATGATGCCAAATGTCATGTGATCACAAATGAGCCAATGGTTCTTGAAATTCACTTTGATATACAAGGGGTTTGAATTACAAGTATGTTTCTGGAATGAATTATGCTTGCAAACCCAGGTTTCACTATATATTTAAACTATGATACTAAAACATTCTCCTCCTCGTTTTTTTAAATTCTGACATTGATTTATGGAAGTGATGAGGTTGTCCTGTAGATTTCCTACTTAAGAAATACATATGTATTCCTTATGGAATATGGGTTACTGGTCCCCACTCCCAGAAATTCTGATTCAGTGGCTCTGGTGTGGGCCTTTCTACTGAACTGCTGGGTGATGCTGGGTTGTCATTCTGAAGACCACCCTTTGAGCAGTACTATGGTACTACTGTGTCTGATTGCTTCTTGATAGTGTCATTTAACATGTTCTTCCATTCCTTTTCTTACAAACTGTATTTCTAATATAAAGGCTTAATTAGGTTCATAGTGGGCAAGAATACTTCATGAGTGGTACTGGGTACTTCATATTTCATTATCTCAAATGATATGCAGTGTCTGACTATCTTATGATTAACGTGGATAAGATAGATTTCCCCAAGGCTAGGATTGATCCCTGAATGAAATGGATCGTGGCTTGATCTCTCCATTGTAACATTTCTATTTGAAACTAGTATAATTGTTGGGGAGTACTCCTGGACCAGGGAGAATATTTAGTTCTCAATAAATATTTTACTTAATAGTTTTATCACTTATTTATGCCTGAACTAATTATTAAATAAAGGTAGATCATGAAAATTTTTATGTTTAATCATTCTTTCTAAACTAGTCTTATTCTTTTATAAAAAAAGAGAGGTTGCTGCTTCTGGTACTATTTGGTTACTTGTAAATATAGTACTTACTAAAGAGGAATGATAAATGAATAACTAGTTGTTTTTAATTACCTATTTTCAGAGTAAAGTTTCTGACTGGAGCATTTGGAGAGAGGAAATTCTTATTTAGTGAAATAAGGAAGACATTGGTAGATAGACCCCATTTGGTAGAGAAAATCAGAATTTGAGTTTTGAATATGTTAACTTTGAGATGCTTATTAGATATCTGTATTAATTAGAGTTCAGTTGTATAAAAATACTCTAATTGTTTTAAATAAAAAGTTGTTTTATACAGATAATATGATAATATGGCTAGAGGAGAAGGGTCATGTAAATAGAATATGCTGGTGACCTACAACTGTTACTGAATTGCTTTCTTTTTCTTGTTCCCACATATGTGGGATGTGTTCTATGACTAGTAAATTAAGGGAAATAAGTGAATTCTTCATGATACAGTAATAATTAGCTACTGAAGCATTATAGCCCCACCCGAGTGTTACTAAAAGATAGGGAAAGAAAATTCTTGTGGTGGGCAGAACTTCAGAAAGGAGTGATGGCTGGAGGGATAGATCCATCTTAATGCATAGACAGTGGTTAAGAGCTTGCCAAATAGTCAAGAACTTCGAAGAAAAAAATTAGAAGGTTGGTGACAAGGATGTAGGTGTGTACGGTTGGTTTTCACATAATAACAGAATATGAGATTTGTGTTTTATGTAAATGCTCACCAAAGAGCATTTATTTCAAAAGAGAAGATAATTAGGCAGGCAAGGTACCCCATTCTACACATGTAAGTCAGCATCTTTACAGACCAACTTTAAGGTTTGCACAATGAGCACATAAACAAAGTCGCCTTCATGTAGAGATGGGGGAAATATATAGGTTTACCAGCAAGTACTTCTGCTCACCAGGGCTGATTTGACTCCCATTATTGCTGAGTACTCTGCCTTTAAACAGATCAATCTTGAGCCTAAATATGGCTTGTATCTTAGAGCAACCAGTCAACCACTTAGTGGCAGGTTGATTACATTGGAATCCCTCCACTGTGGAAAGTCAGTGGTTAGGCCTCATTGCTATGAATGGATGGATTAGATCCATTGGATTGGATTTAGGTATCAATTTGAATTTCCTATTCACCATGTTACTGACAACACTACCATCTGTGACCCTACTAAAGACCTTGTTCAGTGAATTTACATTCTGTATTGCTTTTGATCAAGGGACTCATTTATATCAAAAGAAGTGAGACAATTGGCTGGCAACTATGGGATTTGTTGCTCTTGCCTGTTTCCTGTTGAATTACATTGTGTTCTAACCCAGGAAACAAAATTTTGTGAAATTAAAGTAGTTTCTGTTCTGTAAACAGAATACATGAGTCTATGAACCAAGAAGTGAAGATAGAAGTATTATCTCTTAAGTTCACCTCCAATGACCCACTCATAAGATTTTTGTTTCCTGCCCCTGCAACTCTGAACTCTATTGCTTTAGAGGTGTTTGTAGGAAAGAAGAATGCTTTCATATGGGAACATGACAATGGTTCAATTGAATTGGACACTGAGAATTAGTTGGTTACATTATTGAGCCAATAAATGGAAAAATATGACTGAGCAACAAATGGACTAAATAATGAAACTGTTATGCTGCCAAGGGTGATCAGTTCTAATTATCAAGGGGAAATAGGATAGGAGAATATATACTACTATAGTAAAATCAAGGGGAAATAGTATATTACTCAGTAAGAAGACAGTGTCTAAACCCAGTGGGCAACCTGGGCTTCCTCCTAGGGGCAGGATAAAGTGAATAAGCCTATTGTCTAGGAAAAGAAAAATGGCTAAACTGACTCTAGAAGATATAGAAAATTTAAACAGACCAATTACCACTGAGGCAATAATTTTTTTTTGTACTCCTAAAGAACAAACAAACAAAAAACACTTATATTTTCACAGAGATATCTACCAGGTTTTTAAGGAACAGGAAACTTGAATACTATTTAAACTATTGTAGGGCATAGAAAAAGAAGGGAAACTCCTAGATTTTATTTAAAGAGTTTGCATGAAATATATACCAACATCTGATGGTACAAATCCAAAAAAAGGAAAATTATAGATTGGTCTATTTATGTGTACCAAATAACTCTTAATAAAAATAGATGGGTATATTGTCAACATGATAAATATGTGTCTCATTTTAAAGGTTCCATGGGGAAACTTTTGAGGTATTCTCAGTTCAATTCTAGAACTGACAAGAGTACCTTTTATCAGCACTATTAGTCATATCCTTCTGGTGGAACCAACCAATGCAAGTGGACTAGAGAAGAAAATAAATTTGAGTAACAGTTCAAAAAGAGAAAGTCAAATTATCACTATTTACAGATGAAACAATTTTTTAATTTAATTTTTAAAAATTTACATCCAAGTTAGTAGATTCCTTAATGCCCTTTATCCATTTAGCCCATCCCCCCTCCCCAAACCCCTCCAGTAACCTTATGTTTGTTCTCCATATTTGAGTCTCTTCTGTTTTGCCCCCTCCCTGTTTTTATATTATTTTTGCATCCCTTCCCTTATGTTCATTTTTTTATATCTTAAAGTCCTCATATGAGTGAAGTCATATGTTATTTGTCTTTCTCTAATTTCACTTAGCATAACACTCTCTAGTTCCATTCATGTAGTTGCAAATGGCAAGATTTCATTCTTTTTGATTGCCAAGTAATACTCCAGTGTGTGTGTGTGTGTGTGTGTGTGTGTGTGTGTATATGTGTGTGTATATATATATGTGTGTATATATATATACACACACACACACACACATACCACATCTTCTTTATCCATTCATCCCCCTCCCAACTATTGAATCATTTCAAAATTATAACATTGGAAACATTATGGTACCGACATATGAATTAATCAGGTAGATTTCAGGTTCAGAAGAAATCTAAGCACATTCATAAATTTAATATATCTAAAGGTGGCATTTGAAATCTGTAAGAGAAAGATTATCAATGATGTTGGGATTGGTGGATAGTCATCTGGCAAAAAAGTGAAGTCAAATTCTAATTTTATACCTCTATTAAGAGAAATTTTAGATAAGATTAAATATGTGAAATAGAGACCATAAAGTTATTAGAAGAAAAAGTGTTTTCTTGGATCACAAAAGGAAACTATTAAATATGACAAAACTCAGAAACCATAAAAATGATAAATCTAACAACAGGTGCATAAAATTAAAACTCAGAAAATAAAGATCTCTTTCAAACAGAAAAAAATGGCATAAATAAAAACTAAAGGCAAGTGACAGAGAAAACTATTTGTAACTCATTTAACAAAAGACTAATTTTCTTATGGTAACATGACAAAGAATCAGTTAATGCTATAAACTGACAGTTCACTGAGATACTTTTCTCACCCTCTCTCATAAAAAGAGAAATGTAAATTGAAATTAGCATCAGATACAGTATTTCTCTTCTCATACTGTCAAAGATTGAAAGGTTTGAAAATATTTTGGGCTTCTAAGGGTGTAAGAAAATAGACACTCTGACACTGCTGGAGTATAAATTGGTAGTAGTGATAAATTGCTTACTAGGTGCATGTACTTTCTAAGCACTTAAATTTGCTTATTTAACCATCACAATTACCTAACTGTCCTTGTGTTGCAGATGAGGAAATTGAAAAACAGAGAACTTAGACAAATAACCCAAAGTCACACAGTTGGTAATGGGAGAGCCAAGATTTAAAATCAATTGCTTTTCTTCTAACACCCACTTTTTGGAGGGTCACAACTCTAAATTGTTTCAACAGCAAGTAATTATGCAATAGGATAAACTCTCAAGGCTGCATGCTCCTTGATCTAGTAATTCTTCTTCTAGAAGTTTGTCCTGCAGTTACATGCAAATAGATTCAAAATGATATTCATTACAATATTGTTTGCAGTAAAGGAAGATTGGAAACAGTTTAAATACACATCTCCAGGGAACTAGTTAATTAAATTTAGGTTCATCCAGTCAAAATACTAGTCTGCTTTAAATAAAGTGAGAACAACACTTGATGTGGTGATATGAAGCCATATCCAACCAAAATATGGCAAAAGGGAAAAAGTCTAGAATAATGGGTAGGGATGCTCCAATTATGTACAAAGTTACAGAACATATACATGCATTTCTATATATGCATAGAATATTTCTGGAAGGAGTCTCAAAGTGATAGCAGTGGTGGTCACCCAGGAAGGGAACTGGCTATCAAGTAATGAGCTGAAAACAGAGTTTTTGAATTTTGTACCATGAAAATGTTTGTACAGGAGACGGCTGACCATGTGATTCTCAACTACAGAATGTTTGCACTGAGATTACTGTGTGAAGAGCATAACCTAGTGCCTCAGACAGACTTGGGTTTAGGTTCAAACCCTGGTCAGTCTACTGAGAGGGCCGGGGGCTTTGGAGCTTTTCTGGCTCTTCTCCCAGCTTTGGCATTGCCTGGAGGGAGGATAAGTTCTTAGATCTCCATGTGCTTGGGGCAAGATGCCACTCTCCAATACCAGTGCTGCAAACGATTCTTATTTCTTTCAGACCATGTTACTGCCTAAGGCCCTTCAGCAGTTGGATTGCCTTTGTCTAAGGCTCTGTAAGCCCTCTAACCTGACACCATCCCTGCTCTCCTCCACTCTAGACACTGTCCTGCCCTGTGGAATGAATAGTCCATCATGAACAAAATTGCCTATATTTTCAACCACTTTCCCCCCAATTTCCCTTATGTTCTTACTTTAGTAGAGAGACCTAGCTCTCCCAGGAGTTTATAGCTTCCCTTGCAGCCCCCAAGTGGTGGCTGTTTTCTCCGTCTTGCATTTCAGACCACTGGTCCTGGAGGTGGTGTCAGGGTCTCTGTATCGTTCTTGCACCTCACTGCTATTTTGAGGCCATTTTCTCTTTTTTCTTAAAAATCTTTAGTATTAATTGGGGACCTGGGTGGCTCAGTTGGTTAAGTGTCTGACTTTGGCTCAGGTCATGATCTTGTGCTTTGTGGGTTCGAGCCCCACATCGAGCCCTGTTTTGACAGCTTGGAGCTTGGAGCCTGGAGCCTGGAGCCTGCTTCAGATTCTGTGTCTCCTTCTCCCTTTGTCCTTCCCTCACTCACATTCTGTCTCTATCTCTTGAAGAACATAAATAAATGTTAAAAAGAAATTAAAAAATCCTCAGTATTGAAGCTCAGTTTGTTAGATACCACTAGTTTAGTGCTACTTATTGTAGTCATCTGATCCTAGCATTGTCAGCATCACCCAGGGACTTATTATAAGTAAATTCTCAGATCCCAGATAACTGAGTCTAAAAGTCTTGGGGTGTGCCCCAGAAATCTGTGTTTTAAGGAGCCCTTCAGATGATTCTGATGAATATGAAGTTCATCAGGTTTTATTATTGTCATTACCAGTAATCGGTCTCACTTTCAAGCATCCTATCCTGCATGTGCTTCTTGGCTTCTGTCTTTCTACCTTACTTAATCCACTCCCCCAACTCCTAAAATTACACACCCCCCATCCCGAGACTGCAGTTCACGGATTCTACCACTTTTTCATTAGTTCTTAATCCTTCTTGTGTTTTCACATTCCCATTACCATCTACACATTTGACTACTCTGACTATTTCTCAACACATCTAAAGAGTAAACAGATCCTGTCAGCTGTACCTTTAAAATATGTCTGGAATCTAACTTTTCTTAGAATCTCCACTTCATTCCATCCAAACACAATAATTTCCCACCTGTTCTTACTTTGTTCTTGTACATACAGTGTCTGCATTCCACACAGCAGGTTGAGTAATCAGTTTAACACGCAAGATTATGTTGCAGTGCTGTTCACAAATCACCATGCTTTTCCTCTCAGAACAAAAGCCAAAGTCCTTGTCAGTGCCTACAAGCCTGGAAGTGATCTGATTTTCCCTGGCCAGGAAGCCATTTCTTCTACCTTGTCTTCCTCCCCCCCCCCCATTTTGGGGTTTCATTTTATCCTTCGAACTTATTACTGGGTGACATACTCTAAATTCTCTTATTTCTGTCCCCTGCCATTAAAATGGAAGCTTCATGAAGAACAAGAAACTTTGTTCACCGATAGAGCCTCAGCTTCTAGAATCCTGTCTGGCAAATAGTATAGATGCAGTTATTTATGGGTAAATTAATGGATGCCATTTCTACCATATGGCCAAAGGTTAACACTAACCTTTTACTCATTCATCAAATATATCATCATTGTTATATGCCCTGCACTAAGGAGATAGAATATGAAAGAAAAAAGCCAAAGTTTCCAGTCTAATATGTGAGAATAAATAATAAATAGATATAACATTATAATGCTATAAGAATTAATATTGGAAAGTGTACAGACCTGTAGAAACAAATGATAGGGGGGAAATGACCTAGTTAATGTCACAAAGCCCAGGGGGCCACAGAAGTCCTTCCCGAGAAAGTGATGACTAAGGTGAAATCAAAACAAAGAGGACAGGTTAACTAGACAAAGTGGCAGCAAGTGTAGGTGGGTAGACAGGGCAGAATGGGTGAAACACCACTGTGGTTGAGGGAGCTCAGTGAAGTAGAGAGAGGCTTGAGGAGGGAGCCAGAAAGCAGAGATGTTGGAGACTTTTTAATTATATCTCTTTATTTCAGCCAATTAAGAAAATCTTTTAAAAATCTTGCTTTACTCAATAGAAATCCCCCCATCTGATCTCTAAATAGGTATCAACTTGCTACCTAATTTTTATATACTTAGACTGTAGCTTCATAATCATTATATTAAGTGCACCCAAAAGGAAAAGATAAATGAGAAAGGTGAATACATGCTCTGGTGAAAAATTGGCTTTGTTGATTTATGTTTAAAAAGACTGCAATTTATCAGGATGTCTAAGGGGTGGAACATTTTGCTTAATTTATTTCGTTTCTTTTGCTATTGTTGTAAACTGGGCCTAAGAATCAAATTAATTTGTTCAAATCTTTTTTAAGCTTATTTATTTTGAGAGGAGTAGGAAGGGAGGGGCAGAGAGAGAGAATCCCAAGCAGACTCCACACTGTCAGTGCAGAGCCCAGTGTAAGGCATGATCTTGCAAACCATGAGATCATGACCTGAGCCAAAACCAAGAGTCTGATGCTTAGCTGACAAGCCACCCGAGCATCCCTTTGTTTAAATCTTTTAAGAAAATCTTAATAGCTTTAGCCTCTTTCCTAAGGGGATTGTGTCACAAAGGTTGTATCATACATATAGCATACACTTTTATACAGGTATATTTATAAGGCTATAAACCTTCAACTACAGTGTGGTTATCCTCATATGCCCCAAGTGACTGTTTATCTCCAAGGTCTTCTGTTACTCCACAGTCATCTTACAGAAAGAGGGGGAAATAAAAGTTGGTCCTCATAACGTTTGAGGACTACCACTTGGTGCCTAGACACTTTCCAGGTTGGGACTTTCTCTGCCTGAGCAATGAAGCAGGGTCTTTCAATAAAAATACCAGGTAAGGTAAACATAATTTAGATATTTAATCTGAGTCTTGGCCTCTGAGGTATAGAACAAGTTTCTTGTCCTTGCCACGTTTTAATGAAAGTGAACTCTAGACTTCTCTGTTTTGTCCTTCCTGGTTAAAGGACAGCAGGTTTGGTTTTGTTTTACCTGATCCAGAATTGCATTTAGTTCTCTTCTCTTTAGTCTCCTTTAATCTGGAATATGTCTTCAACTTTCTTTCTCTAGCGATATTGACATTTTTTTAGTTTAAGGCAGTTATGTTGAGAACGCCCCTCACCTAGAGTGCATCCGAGGGTTCTGTCATTGTTTAAGCCACATTATGTACCACAGAGGTGCTGTGTCCTCGGTGTTGTGAATTGTGTATCACAACGCTTATGTATCCATTTGTACATTAAGGGTATGGTTAACTTGGATTACTTGACTAAGAAGGTGTCTGCTAGATTTCCCCACTGTAAATATCCCTATTAACCCTTTGTAATGAGAACAATAAAGAGGGACAGAGTTAAATAGTAGGTAAATATTTTGTTCCCCAGCTGACTGTCACTGATGGTTTTACTATCCATTGCTGAGTCTTGCCCGAATCTATTATCAATATAGATGGGGTAAACAGAGCGATTTTTCTAACTCTGTAATTTCTTCCATATTTATTCATTGTCATTCTACTGTAAGACAGAGTTTTTCCTTCTCCCCCTTAGTATGACATATTATATATAGTCTTTACTCCATTTCATATTGTCCCAGGTTTGGTAATAGGAGTTCTGAGATTTTGGATTTCTCATGAGGGGTGTGTGTGTGTGTGTGTGTGTGTGTGTGTGTGTGTGTGTGTAAATGATACAAACGAGTTCATAGAGGTACATAGAATACAGTGGGAATGAGAAGCAGAGAGATGAATTCTATTGGTAATTAGGAAAGAGTCTAGTGAGGAAATGGTGTTTGCAGTGAGCTTTAAAAAGGTGGCAGGATTTGGGGTGCCTGGCTAGCTCAGTTGGTAGAGATGTCAACTCTTGATCTGAGAATTATGAGTTCGAGCCCCATGCTGGGCATGGGGCCTACTTGATAAAAAGAAAAGTGACAGAATTCTCAGAAAAATGGTGATAAGGTAGAATGGAAAGGAATAAATTGTCTCAATGAAGGAGGTCCTGGGATACTGGTATTTGGCAGGTGATTCGGTGGTGCCAGAGCATGATGAAGCAGCTGAAATGGAATAAAAAAAACCTCTGCACTTACTGAGTTTCGTGCTGGTCTCTGCTTAGAATTTCCTCTCTGGTCCCACTCCTGTTTTGCTAAGGGATAGAATGAGGTCTGAGGAAGGAGGGAATTCTAAGTAGTGAAAACCACATGAGCCAAAAGCCCCAGTCGAATACTCCCTTCTCCAGAAAGCCTTTTCTGGATCCCTGATAAGAATTAACCCCCCCCCCTACACTCCCATGGTTATTGGTGCCTTTCTGTTAATAAGTCTATTTTGTCCTGTGAGGCTTCTATGCTGGATATATCTTCCGCCTTTAAATACAAACCACATCTTAACCACTTTGCTCTGGTAGTCAGCACAAATGCTCAGTAAATGTTTCTGGAATACATGAGGGGGGAGAGGAGGGGATGCGTTGGAATTGGTTGGAGAAGGGCTCTGAATGACCTTTTAAGGGGTTCAGGCTTGCCCACAGGCAGTGAGGAGCCCTGGCAGCAGGCCTGATGGAGGTGCGGTGTGGGGGACCCGGGGGAAGGGGAAGAGCAGTGAGTTGTCCCTACAGCAGCTGCAGAGAAGCCAGAGGGCAGCAACTGGCAGGCCAGAAGGTGTGGAAGCAAATAGTTACCGTCTTGTAGATCTGGGCACTGGTTTGAAGGTAGGAGTCAGAAGAAAAAAAAAAAAAACCAAACCCAAAAAGCAAAACAAAAACAAACAAAAACCGGAAGGAATTGAACATGGTTTTGAGATTTTAAGACTGATTGAGACTGACAAAGGCCTCTTAGCAAAGCAGCGAGCACAGGGATAGTCCCAGGCAACGTAGGCAGTTCGCGGGGTCGCATCTCTTCCTCATCTAACACTCTCCCTGAATTCAAAACAGTATGTGCTGTCGAAAGATTTCCTTCTATCAAATATGAGAAATGAGATATTGTCTCTACTTAAAGCACAAAAAACTGCCGTTGGTGTAATGGACTTTTTCCATTCGGCTTTAGGAATAGTTTTATTAAGAGTAGATGCCAGTAACTGCCCGTTTAGCCTTGCAGCGTGGCCCTGTGACAGCAGCTTACCTTGAAAGAAATGATCCTTAGGGTTCTTCTGGCTCCTCATCCCTCCTGCACTTTCTAACAGAAAATTTGCTTTGCACCTGCTCCAACTGGGTCTAAGTGATAAGCATCTTGCAAGCCCAGAAAATTGTAGTATCAAATCTCAGCCCCAACTGTGAGGCAGCACTCTCCTCGAATCCCCGCTGAGAAGCTTTCTTTCCCAATTCTCAGGGGAAGAGTTCTTTCTCCCCTGGCCCCTTTTCAGGCTTGAACTTCGACCTAACCCTCTTTTTAGCTCCCAGCATGCATTGCTCTGGGTGCTCGCCCTGACCCAGCCCTGCGTACTCTGCTCCACCCTAGGCTCATCCACAGGTCAAGCCTGGGGAGCCCTGGGGTCACTGGAGTATCCAATTCCAATAATGAGCATATTTATTTTAGGAGAGAACCTTACTGTTCTTTGCAGCCTTTTGCTTTTTTCACCCCAGAAATAAATACTAATGGAACATTTGATATATTTTTTGTGATTTGGTAAATGTACATCAACATTGCCTAATAATATTCACAAAGTTGCTTTCATCCACATTTTCCTTCATAAATACTGTACGATGGATATACCTATTTAAATGACAGGGAAATGTAAATGTTTTAAAATAATGCCATGTTTGGGAAAACTCTTATAAGAATTTTAAATAAAAACAGAAAATGCTATTTAAATAGGTGAATAACATTCTAACTGGACTTGGTGTATGGTTTTAAAGGGAAAGAAAAATTGCTCATGGAGACTGTATAAGTTTGTCTTTATGTTTTTTTTTTAGGTTTTTCAAATAGACCAAAGTCATTAAAAATAATTCTTAACCCCCAAAGCCACAAAAAAGAAGCGACCCAGGTCTATTATGAGAAGGTAGAACCGCTGTTGAGGACTGCAGGAATAAAGACTGACTTAACGAGTAAGTCATTTTCAGAATATAATTTTGCCATTAATAAATACTTAAGGAATCAAAATAACCTGTATTTGTTCTCTAGTCAAAATGAGGAAACTACCTATAATATTTACAGCTCTTTTATGTGCTTCCATAACCTACCACAGCTAGCTCCAGGATTATAACTTATTTTGTTTTTTTATTATTTTTATTTGAATGTCAGTGTTTTCTCTTTAGACCCCTTTTTTCAGACTTTAAAAAATTTTTAGGAATCTTTTCAAAGGGTACTGCACACTTTTTGATATCTTCATTGAAATGTTTGCTATTTACACATTTCTACAGTTTGGCAAGCAATTGATTTTTGCCCACTTAAATGTTTGAGGTCTTTCCATGGAATCCTCCATTAGGTGGTTTTTGTTCTGACTCTGACCCCTGCTGGTTAGGTCAAAACTAAGCATGTAACCGCTGGTTTAGATGAATTTAGAGAAGCCAGTAGCTTAAATTCATTGCCTAAAATAAATTAGGTGCTTAGGTTTATGCTGAGGAAAATAGAAATTGACTGATGCTAAAGTTAATAGAAGATTAGCAAAATCCTTTTCAACTTTTTGAATTTGGTAACTAAATTCCTTTGTTTCCTTTGAGACTCTTATTTTTCCCATGGGGGGGATCAACTGAAAAGGAGGGTTGATGCTGTCAAAAATCATAACCCCAGTTTGTCTGAGTTCATTTCTATGTAGCGTCACTAACATACAGTGCAAAACTGTAAATTTAAGTTGATGAAGAGTATTGCATCATAAGCCTATTCAGGAGACAAAGTCAGAATGCATTTGGGTTCTCCTAGTCCCATTTATAAAATCCTTGGGAAGGAATTCAGAGTGATGTGGTTTTGCTCAGCTGTAACCATGGAGATGTGTTTCACAATATAAATAAGACTTGATGCCCTCACCTCTGACTTGACAGATTGAGGTAGAAGGAGGCTCCTTTCAAAAAGTAAACAAAAACAAAGACACAAAAGAAGTCACCGAACAGCATATTTTTAGGAAGGTCAGCCACCCCAAAAGGCATCTATTACAATGGAGGTTCAAGATAGACTACCATAAAAAATTCAAGAGGAATTTCGGAACTAAAATAAAATTGTGGTGAGGAGTTAATCTTTTACCTTGGTGGCTTTTGACTTACTTAGAAGTGATTTGTAAGGAAAAGAATGCAAATCTATCATTCCTTTCCACTGAAGATTTTTAAAGATGTGTAGAAAGAGAAATTTGCAATTGATATTAGGATGAAACAATTAAAAGCTGAATAAACTTATTGGAAAACTTTCCATTAATTATTTTGTTTCATTGATTTAATATCCAGAAGTCTGATGTAGATACTGCTATGTATCCTTCAGTTCAGGATGTGTGTTGCACCCAGAATATCTTTGGAATTCTTTGATTAATTTGCTTTGGCTTCCTCAGTTTTGACTTCATCTTAAAAGATTTTTTTCTATCATCATAAAGTGGTTCTGTGGATTGGATTCTTCTTTATTCAAATCAAATGGGATGGGGAAAGGTGTGTGTATGTGAGAGATCTGACATGCTTTAATACTGAGCAAGGATTAAAATCTCTTCCATCAGTTTGATGGTCTTATTATATGTGGCCAACCTGTAGCAATCATTCTTTTAACTATTAAGACCCTTTCCGTGGGCTGGAAGTAAGACTTACACCAAATCTGGCTTCTTTAGGGAGAGGGAAAAGAAATGGCTACTGAAAAGGCTCCCAACAATGTACACTAGAGGAAGTTTAAATCCAGATTATGGATGAGGCCACACTCAGAAGTTTACTCATCGTGCATTAATCCGAAGTTGGTGCAAATTTTTTTACCATAGAGGTGTACTCTGGTTTAGCAAAGATGATTCTGCCAGCAGAATAGAGATTAGGAAGGCAGAGAAAGAGAATAGAGGAAAGAAAACTGATAGATGATGAAAGCTGACCTAAGGCAGAGGAAGTGATAAGAATGTATGTTCCTCCTTTTGTACTGGAGAGAAAAGCTTTATGTCCTTGGGCTCTTTTCCCTCCCCAGATTTATAAAAATTATTGAATATTATATTTAGTTTAATGTAAAATAAAATTAGGACATTACAGAAAGCAAATTTAGAATTTCTTATATTTGTGCAGAATGGCTAATTATTACCTGCCTAGCACTCCTCCTACAGGCAAAATTATAAAATTGCAACTTTTGCTTATAAACCCACTTTGGTATGTACATTAGCTAAATATTTATATTTTAAAAGTTTCCTATTTTATGTGAAGGACTGAATACACATGTGGATGCTTGAAAAATTTTAGAATCTCCCTGCCTGTCTCAATATTGTTTTGTAGTTTGAGTCAGGTAATACATTTGAAACTCCTTACATATTATGAAGTACTATGGAAAGATGCTGCACATGTCTGTATCATAAATTATGTAACAGATTCAATTCACACCTTGAAAGAAAAGATATCTGAGAGAATAAAGCAGAAAAGGTATGTATTCTCTGCATGTCTACTGTGACCATTATTTTTATCATATCTTGTGTGCATTGCTGAGTCTAAATGGAATGTTACATAATTCTACATGATGATGAATTCACAAGGAGATAGTATTATATAAATGAGGCAGGGTTTGAAAAATTCTAGCTAGATATATACATTTTAAAGGCCATCTTATATATATATATTTTTTTTTCCCCAAAGAAGACCTATAGATGGCCAACAGGAACATGAAAAGGTGCTCAGCCCCACTAATTATCAGGGAAATGCAAATTAAAACCACAATGAGATATATCACCTCACATCTGTTGGAATGGCTGTTATCTAAAAAGATAAGAAATAACCAGTGTTGGTGAGGATGTGGGGAAAAAGGAACCCTTGTGCACTGTTGGTGGGAAGGCAAACTGGAGCAACCACTGTGGAAAACAGTATGGAGGCTCCTCAAAAATTTAAAAATAGAACTACCCTATGATACAGCAATTGTACTTCTGGGTATTTATCCAAAGGACACAAAAACACTAACTCAAAAAGATATCCACACCCTCATGTTCATCACAGCACTGTTTATAACAGCTGAGACATGGAAGCAACCTAAGTGTCCGTCAATGGATGAAGGGAAAAGATGTGGTGCGTGTGTGTGTATACATGCATGCATACAATGGAATATTTGGCCATAAAAAAGCATGAAGTCCTGACATTTGTAACAAGAGAATCGACCTTGAGGGCATTATGCTAAGTGAAATAAGTCAGAGAAAGAGAAATTTACCATATGATCTCATTTATATGTGGAACCTTAAAACCAACTGAACACGTACATACAGAGAACAAGTTGATGGTTGCCAGAGGTGGGGGGTGGGAGAAATGGGCGAAGGGTCAAAAGGTACAAACTTCCAGTTAAAAAAAAAAAAAAGAATTACCACATTAACAAAAATATACTTTTCATTTCAGTTATACTGAAACCCTGACTACTTCCCAATATAGATCAGCATCTTTTGAAATAGTGGAGCTGAAGCACCATCCTCCCTCTGCTCCTACCACAAATACAGTATCTTATCTAATAATGGCATCAGAAAAACTTCTGAAAGAGCTTAGAAAAAAATGTTTATTTTTTTCTAATAACTTATTGGCATATGAATCACAGAAAAGTGGTAAGCCCATGCTTACCTTGTCTTTATCTTCCCACTGTTTAAGGCATGAGAAAATTTATGAGAGATTATGGATTCATAGGATAATTCATAAAACAATAAAGTGAAAAAAGGCAACAGAGAAGTCAGACTGGAAGGAAATTTAGAAACCATCCGGCTTAATTTCCCCTCTGTGGTGGAGTAGAGGGATGGCGCTCATGGATGAGCTCCCAGCCTTTGCCTGAGCACCCTCTGTCGGTGTCTGTCTTTACTGGTGAATACTGTTAGAGATTCAGGGTCACTGTGCCTTTGTGCACATTAGAAAAAGTCCCCTTTTTTTGTGCTTGGGAGCCGACTTGGGAGCCGACTTTTGCCTCCTTGTAATTTTTAGAGTCAGTGTTCTCTTTTGGAGTAATAGAAAATAAATGTGTCTCATCTTGCATATAAGTCACTGAAATATTTGAAACAGATACTATGTCTGCCCTTGATCTCTCTCGTTCATGATAGGCAATTCCATCTCCTTCATTCAATCTTTCTGTGAACAAAGCTGCTAGACCTTACCATACTCACCATCATTATCACGCCAAAGATACTTCTCTGAATTTAGCCTTGATCTCTGTCAGCTCAGAGCCCATGGGAGTGCCTAGTCACCAGATAATTTTTACACCCTGTCTGGCCCTGGTGGAATTATCATGAAAGTGGTGTTTGTTGTCAGTTTTATTTTTAAAAATATTCCTCCTTTTAGGGTCATGAATTGAACTTTTAACACTTTTACCAAATCTCCTCTTTGATTTTTTTTTTTTTTTTTCTCTTTGGCTCTTTGACTTTCCTTAAAGCTCTCCCTCCTTGGATGTGCTCTTGTTATTACTAATCTGACCCAGCAGAAAGCTAGGCAGTTTGATAAAACTGAGTCACAAAAAGATGCTAGAAAGCTAAGGCATTATAACTTTACAATTTTACCTATATTTTAATAAAAATCTGGATAGTACCTGTTCATATATGGTATCCAGCTAAAGAAGATTTCTGGGCAAAAGGTTCTTTTGGTTATCCCTTAAATAATTATGGAGGTATATTGCCAATCTTGTTTCTAATACTCAGATGCTACGGAGTTAGAGTTTTGTCTCTGGGGATAATAAAGAGTCATCAGTGGAGGTTATGTAGGAAAAGGATTTGATCCAATGAGAAAGTCATTCTGGGCAGAGTAGGATAAAGACTTTTGTACTATCCTCATTAAAAAATGCCAGTGGCTGAATCCTGGGCATTGGTTTGAGATATCATACTAGAGCAATAAAGACCAAAACAACTGGTCTTGGCTTTGGAGTGGTTGGGAGAGGAAGCGGGGGGGACAAGCTAGGAATTAATTTTTCTGTCTTGGGCAGCAAAGGGGGGATGATAGAACAATATATTTGAGAGGCAATGTGAAGGTGGAAATGACAGATTCCTTTTGGAGCTTACTAAACCTGAAGTACCTATAGAATAGGAGAGAAGATAGCATTACAGTATCTCAGCCCAGAATAGAATTTTATCACCAGACTAAAAACTGTTACCTTAAGTGCAAATCTCATCTGATTTTACTTCTGCCTGTTTTCTCATCAGCACTCAGTATCAGCCTCATTACTTTCCTCCAATCGTGTCTTCTTGAGGAAGTAACATTTCAAGTGAAGGTTAGGGTGGGTGGGGGAATTCCAGCACTGAAAACTGAGTTCAAACCCTTCTAAAGAATGGAACCTCCAAATTTCCTGAGTAGAAGGGGCATAAAGTGTCATTCTCATCAGAAAAGGAAAGCAAGTGAAAGAAAAGGCTAGTAGTAACCTTTTGACACTACATTTGCCCAGCAGTCTACTCCTTATGTTTATTTGGAGTGGAATGATTTGAAATCTGGCTCTCTATGACTCCAGGGCCCATAATAATACCCTGTTTAAATGCATATTTCATTTCCTTCTGTTATAGCTAAATAGTAGTTCAGATTATTCTCTATCCTTTTTCCTATATTATTTTTCTTTGTGATCATTTATTGCTACTTCATATTGAATAACCATGTTTTATTTTAGTTTTTAAAAATATATTACTTTTTGAGAGACAGCACAAGTTGAGGGAAGGAAGGAGAGAGGGAGACACAGAATCAGAAGCAGGCTCCAGGCCCTGAGCTGTCAGTGCAAAGCCCGACATGGGGCTTGAACCCATGAACTGTGAGATCATGACCTGAGCTCAAGTCAGATGCTTAACAAACTGAGCCATCCAGGTGCCCCTGTATATTCATGGTTTAAAATTTGTGTCTAGTGTCTGCCTCTAGAATGTGAGCTCCCAGGCACTGAGGACTTCATTCCTTTTGTTCATTTTCCTACTATATTGTGATCAAGTTTCTTTCATCTTTTCTTTGTTCCAGGTCACTATTTTTTAAAAATTTTTTATGATGTCATTTAAAAAATCACTCTTGTTGGATAATCTGCATCGCCATATAGTCAAACTCCACCTGCAAGATCAGAGTATTATCTAAAATTTTTTCCTAAACAAAGATAGTATTTAGCCATAGCATAATTTTAAAGCTAATTTTGTATTGGATTTTAAAAGCTTTGTGAAAGAAAGCTATAGCAAAAAAATAAAAGCAAGATTTGACCAAATGATTCTCAGCATAAACATTTCTTCATAATACCATTAAGTATTTTCAGCGTATGTATATAACATTTTGTATTTTGAAGTTTGCAACTACTTGCTGAGGCCATATATGATCAACACAATCATTTATGATAACTTAACCTTCCAAGCTTATTAATATTAATATTTTATACTTAGTTTACTTATAGCTTTCTTCTGATTAGAATTTAATCGAGAGAAGTTTTATTCGTGTGAATGTTAACAGCATTTGAATAAGCCGTGGGAGAATTACAATGTAATGCTGCTGGATACAGAATGATCCTTTTCGACACCAAGACTAATAATTTCTAACAATATCTAAAGACACTGTGGGAAAAGCTTGACCCATGCTGGCACTGGGGACAGACAGGCATGAAAGATTAATGTAATCTTGCATATAATGATGCACATTCTTACACAAAAAGTCCATCTGCAGTGTCATGTCAGTCAGCAGAAGTCTTTGATGGGAGGATACAGCTGGGCTGTCTCTTCTGGCAGCGTTGCCCTAGAAAATGCTAAATGTGGCAGGGATGTTTGGTGCCATCTGCAGTGTGCCAGTTTACCCTGTCTCCACTGGCATTTACGATACCGCATAGGGCATCCTGACTGTAGAGACAGCGATAGGGAGTGACAGATTCATTTCCTCAGAGGATCCGGCTCCGGTGGGCCCATGCCACCACCCTCCTCGGCTTTGGGTCTGTTATCCTTGGTGTTGGCTTTGCTTCCTTTTTTCATATCCAGCTCCTCCTCTTTTTAGTCTAGCAGTTCCAGATACGCGTTGTTCTAGTATGTAAATCTTACACCAACCTTTCAACTAATTTATTCATGTAAGGTTGCCAAAGCAATTTAACATTGACTGTCTGATGCCAGCTAATATGCCTTATTTTCAAAATACTGCTGCTCTTAGGCTTCTGATTTAGAGGAAATGTATCTTATTTGTAATAGCAGGGAGGGAACACTGAACAGAAAGGCACCAAGATAAACAATCTCACTGTTCTGTGTGGGATATCCCCAAATGACTTACATAGTTGGAACAAATCTATGACCCTCTTTTGCATAAAGCTATAAAGCACATCAGGCAAGTAACACTTAATCTTCTTTCCCATGATTGAAATATAAATATTCAAGAATAAATGTTGTTTTATGACCTGACCATATGTTTATGATACTATTCTGCCAAACTAAGTTAAAAAGTGTAGATCATTGTTTAAAACTTTCACCTTTTCTGTGTGTGTTTGTTTTCAAACAGTAACAGAATATGAAGGGCACGCCCTGTCACTGTTAAAGGAATGTGAACTCCAGGAATTTGACGGGTAGGTTATATTATCAATCTGTATATGTCCTATAGCTTATGTTATGAAATGTTTTCATTAGTTTTTAGTGACATATTTGGGACTTATAAGTATTTCAGTATTCGTGGTGTATGTAATTAGACTCTATTTCATTCATATCTATGTAATAACAACTAATGATGGTAATACCACATGGTCATCTGCCTCTCAGGGTCAGGCATAGGAAAGCAAAAGGAGAAATCTATATAAGGACCAGGAAATCAAAGAGTACCGTGTTATACTGACCTACGGTCCTAAGGTGCATATATTTGTATCTGCAGTCCTTAATTCTTGGCTTTCACCATATGAATCTCTAGAAAACCATTGATGGAAGATATTATACTGGTCATGTGGTGTAACTGTATTGGCAGTACATTTCTGGGGTGTGTAGAAGTTGTTCACTGTCAGGCAAACATTAGAAACAAGGCAGGTGACTTGTAATTCCACAGCCATTTAAAAAAAGTAGGCAAATCAATTTGCTCAAGTGATGGGTTGATGTGTAAGACAAAACCATATAATTTTAGGGAAGATTGTTTGCAAGGGTATATATTTCAGAGTTATGAGAGGTGGTGAGCATGTGAGTTATTTGTGTCACATGATGATGGGAAGGAAACAACAAAATACTCATAATGTTGGGAAGGAGAGTTATGTCTTTTAACTGTAGAGTGAAAGACTTCTTCAAAGAGCATGAATCTGATAGTTAAGATCTAGAATGCTGGGACAGAAACCATATGTTTGCACTCATAGGTCTAACAGGAAAACAGGAGAGACCTAGTGGAGGACCAGGGGGAGCGGAGGAGGGAGAGAGAGTTGGGGAGAGAGAGGGACACAAAACTTGAGAGACTATTGAATGCTGAGAATGAACTGAGGTGGAAGGGGGAGGGGGGGGAAGAGGTGGTGGTGATGGAGGAGGGCACTTGTGGGGAAGAGCACTGGGTGTTGTATGGAAACCAATTTGACAATAAACTATTTTTAAAAAAATCTAGAATGCTGGCACATCTCAGAGATCTTTGAAATCATATAGATAAGGTTCACATAGAACCTTGGCTTCCTTGTTTATAAAGATGAGGCAAATGCCTACTTTATGGAATTCGGAGGAGTTGATAGAAATGAATTAACGTATTAGCTGACATAAAGTTGACCCTCAATAGATATTATCACTTTTTTTTCTGTATAAGTGGCCACATTGTGAACCCTGGAATTATTTCAGACATAAGATAATACCCCTAGCCAAAGGTGATCTAGGTGATAACTATGTCCTGGAGTCTCCTAGAACCGTGGTGGACCTGGATCTCCCAGGCAGGCTGGGCGCAGCCACAGGCTGAACCTCAGCTCTGTGCAGGGGCTGACCGCAAGGTGGAGGGAGTCGACAGATTCTCTGGATTCACCAACGTCTAAAGCTTCCTAAACTTAGAGAACCATTTAAAACTTGCTGATCATGGTCCATAGGCTGTTTTGTTTGGCACACAGAGGTTTTAAATGTATGGAATGTTGGTTGATAATATTGATAAATTAGGAGACTCACCCAAAAATCAGAATCTGTGGCTTCTCTAGAAAAATCAGAGGATGTGGTCCGCTAGGCTTGCCTCCCAGATAATGTGAGTGGGCTGGAGCTGGGAATCTGTCCCTCCGTAGACTCAGTGTACTCTCCCATGTTTGCTGGACCCTTATAGGCTTGAATTATAACACCTGCTTTCAATAACACAAACTCTTCCTCCTTTTGTGTGAAGCAATACGATTTTTCTACTTAAGATTATTTTGCATCTTTTAAATACAAATGATTATGAAACAAGTTTCTGAAATCTTATATATTACTTTTGTGGATTCCTACCACCACCTTTGCTATAGTCTACTTACCATGAGATCGTAAAAAAAAATTATTAGGAGTATTGACTACAATCAAAATAGTAATTTTAAAAGTGTCTTATAGAAGTAATGTCCAGGAGATAAAGAACAGTTTGTTTGCAATTACTATATTTATATATTAATGATAAAAGTTTCTTACATGATTTTTATAGCTGTCTGTCTTTTCAGAGCTATGTTGAAAATTAGCAGTTAAATGAATTGCACATGACTATTAACATAAACAATAAAATAAGAACAGTATACTTTTGGATATTAACAAAGTGCAGGTCCAATGTGAATTAACATGTAGAAATGTTTTAATGCCTCTTAACCCACATAAAATTTGTTTATGGGATATCATGTAAGTATTATATTTGGGAAGTGAACTTGACCTGTGTTATGCTGGAACCTTCTTATTCATTGACACTCACTAAAATGTTTGAAGGTATGTATGTGTAATCATGCATGTGAACATAGAAGATTACTGTTTTGAAGTTGAGATTTCATGAATTATTACCAATTATTTTAAAGCTGCTGCATTCTCAATTTCTTGTTTTCTAGTGTTGTCTGTGTAGGTGGCGACGGATCTGCCAGTGAAGTCGTCCATGCATTGCTTCTTAGAGCCCAGAAGGATGCTGGGAAAGAAACAGACCACATCCTCACCCCTGTCTGCGCAGAGCTCCCACTGGGCTTAATACCAGCAGGTAAGGGAGTGGCCCCACTGGGCTTAATACCAGCAGGTAAGGGAGTGGCCATGGACTTGCTAAATGGAACCTTTCTTCCTGTCTTTCTGTTTTACTTCCTAATCTAGTCAGTGTAGCACAGAGTTAAATGCACTTTGAATCTGAAAGACCCAAGTTTGGCATCTTCACTAGCAACTGTGAGACTTTGGACAAGTTAATTCATTTGTTTGAACCTCATTGTTCTAATCCATAAAACAGAGATACACCTATATTCACTTAATTACAAGGTTACTGTAGTGTATGTGGAGGATTTGGTACATAGGTCAGTAAATGGCATGATGATTATTCTGCCTTCAACATAAAGGTCTAATGATTACACAGTACCAGACATGAAATTTCAAAAACAGTTCAAGCTGCTTACAGTGTTAAAAAAAAAAAAAAAGTATAAACATAACCTTGTGTTGAGAATGCTAAAAAGATTCATTCTAACTGCTGGGTTGCGGTAGCTAAAATAGAACATGACATAGTGAAGGGCTCAATCAAGTTTGTTAAGTGGATGAATGTAAAGAAGACCTCAGTACCACTTGAATGAGGCATAAAAATGGGTAGGGATCTGGACTAAGATGATGAGGATGTTATTTTCTTTGCTGCAAAAATAATCAATGCCAAGGCAAAACCCAGGAACATTGAGAAACAGAAAACAGGCCATTTGTTGGGTGATGATAGGATCAAAATAAACCTAAGCCCTGGTGGCTCCTGAATGCCACAGGGAGGGGTCTGAATTGTGTATGATAAACAGTAGGGAACAATGGGAGGCTTAGAGCCAGAGAACAGCCTGCTGGGGGTCTAGGAAGTGAGGTTGGTGATGAGGGGCAGGGCGGGAGAGTGGAGGTCCGAGCCTGGGAGAAAGACTAGAGAGCAGCACTGGCATCCAGAAAAGAGGAAAATGCCTTTCACAAGTGGATTACATTATATCAGCCACTCTTCCCAAATTATTTAAACAAACAATAGTGATGGAAAGTAATGATTTCATTTTGAAAATCTCACACATTATTATCTCTACAAGAAAAGCAGGAACAATTATTTTTTCCTGTGAAAGTAGGAAATAATGCACATGGCTAAAAAATTCAATATTCTGTCCATTTGAAAACCACATTAACTGAAGGTGGATCGCAGTGTATTTAGTGTTGAGTGACAAAGAACAAGAGGTCTACAAATGCTCTTTTAGACTGTGAAGTCTTTCAAAAAATGAAGACTTTAAAAAGGAGAGGCATATTTTGATATCCTGATAATTGTAAAGCAGGTAGAAAAAAACCTTTGATGGTCTTTAAGCAGAAGGGAACAAAACAATTTCAATTCAAGGGAAAAAAAAGATGCTGGCAAAGTGGAGCCGTATACTTTTACCTCTTCATGTCATTTTAGTATCTGTCTGTAATAGTGGAGCTTTTCAATATTGCCCTCCATGCAAAGTGAATGTGTTTAGGTCATTTCCTCTTTACTAGTGCTTACACTCCTGAGGTCACTTATTGACTACTGTGAATTCAAAAGTGAAAAGGTCAGTATCCTGACAGGTAGGTGTTTTACAGGAAGTGAATAGTTAGCTAGAAAAACTGGTGGTTATGCTTTTCTTTTTAATATGCCACTTGAATGCATTTTGCTTAGAAAATACAGCCTGTTGCCAAAATTGGGGACGTTGCATCGGAGTTCCAGGGTATGGATTCTGTTTACTAGGAGGGGGAAGTCCTGTGCAGGATATACTCATAGGAGGACTCAATGCCCCCGTCAGGGCTTTGATAGAGAATGGGAACAAGAGCTAGGCTGGAAGTTTCCAAGCTGCATGCAGAAGATGGTCTGCCTTTGAAGCCATTTACCTCCTGGTGAGAGACGCCCAGAGGGAGAGTGTTTAGTAAATTACTCCACTGAGCCAACAGACTAAGCTGCTGAATTATGGTCAGACTCACATGGATCAGATGTGGGGAAGCCTGTATTTGAACTGCTGGCCATTAGCAATGGTGTTTGTTGCCATGGGAACTGGTGCTAAGGAACTATACAGAGAGATTCTGATTAGGGGTGGGGGAGGATAGAGGAAAAAGCCAGAGAGGACATAAAAATAAAAAAGCAATCCAGTTGTTGTAAAACAAGGCTCAATCCACATACTGATGGCTGCGAACCATATATTCCTATAGCGTTCACATAAATAAATTCATGCTTTCCAATTAATTTGAGGAGAATAAAATATTGCCAAGGGACTGTTAATTTCTATGATATTTCAGGCAAAGAACCAAAGTGTAGGTGCAGTTTTCATGAGAATTTTAGATATGCTTGACTAGGAAGTCATTACATCACATTTATCTGTTTGGATGTGGGAGACATTAACGGCCTTATGAATATTCATGGTGTCTGGTTAATTAAGTTAATTGTTCTGCAGAAGTGCTTGCACTTCCAAGGACAATTTTTTTCCTTTTTTCTTTTTGCCTCTGTAGGTGCTGCCTGGTACTTTCATCATCGATGCTTTACATGAACTGCTACTTCTGTCCTTTAGCGTCTTTGTGTTTGGCATCTTTTAGCAGGTCTGGGGAGTGGAGTGAGCAAAGTTGCTGCTAGCTGTTAAGAAAAATAACTTTTCAGGCTAATTAAAATGTTTACCTTGAGGTAGAACATTTATAGCTTTGGTGAGAACACTAAAATTACACAGTTGTTATTTATGTGAGCAGCATGTTCTCTTGGCATGGGGACATCTTTTCAGATGGATCACATTTTGTTTCTGGAAGTTGTGCTCTATCTTGTAGATTATCCAAACAAAAATATAGAGCAATCTATAGTATTACAACTTTATATCCACTTTCCTCATTTACTTTCCTTTTTAATTCAGAGTGTACAAAACGGTTCTTAAGGACTAAGGTGTAGGTTAATCAGGGTAGAAGAGGACTAAAAATTCCCTGACCTGCGACCATGCCTATCTGCCAAATTCTATGGAATTAAGCAAAAGTTGTAAGAGGTTGCAAAGCCTAAGACATAAAAATTAAAAAAAAAGAAATGATCTTTAACAATCTAGAAGAATTCGTGCTTGGGCATGGTTAGCATACTTCAAACTGCCAGGGAATAAATGGTCTTTATTTTCTTGAGTCATGATATGTATCATTCTCTATTGCACATGACAACATTACATTATGTTTTTTAATAGCCTTTCTAAAGGAATGCTTTTATGGTCTATTCCTAATTAACCATGGTAATGGAGGAAATGTGTTTCATGGAGTACTGTAATCCATTGATAATCCTAAATATCTCCCTCTAATTGTGTGGCCTCCTCGAAAACCTTTACCATAAATCTAATTGGGAAACAAAATAGATTGTTTCCTCTCTTCCCTCCCACCCATTCCAGATTTATTAGCAATTAGATGGCCAAAGGGCAGGCTGTAGATGGTCAAAGGATAATTGGAAAGGCTTATGTAATTGACTTCTGGGTAAAGATCCACTGAGTAGCAGGTTTCTGGACCACTTGTTCTTAAAGCTTAGGGTGCAGATGCATCACCTTGAGAACTTGCTAATGCACGGACACCTGGGCTTCACTTCCAGACATTCAGATTCCAGTGGTTGGTGGTGGGACCCAGAAATTTGCCTTTTTAACAGGCTTCCAGATAATGTTGATGCTGCTGATCCCTGGACCATACATTCTAGAAGAGTGCTCTAAAGTGCAGACTCTGACTCTCATTAGGTCTGGAGGGGGACCTGAGAGTCAACATTTTAATAAGGACCAAAGTATTAGCGTATCCTGCTGGAATGTGGGCCATATTCTGAGTAACAAAGGTCGGAGCATAACTTACCCTTTGATGAATCAGTTGGAACAGGTTTCCTAACTGGTTGAGGTGGACTTTTCTTTGAATTGGTTTTACTAGAGGTCTGAAAATCATGAATAATAGATAAGTCCCTTATTATTTTAATGACAGTCTTCCTTGATAATGTCTGAACTACCTCAGCTTCGTCAACTGAAAAATGCTTGCACACATCAGTTCAAGTGATACAAACTGAATAGATCACATATGACCACACAGAAATGTTCCTGATTAACAAATCCAGGGGGCTAGCCTTGGCCGTGATAGATGCAGTACACCACACATCCACGCTTTCACAGCTCTTGGCTCTTACTGATTTTCTTCTTACATTCTGTAATTCAAGAAAACTTACAGCTTCTGAATTTTAAGTCCTTTTAACCTTCTGCGAACAGCAGGGGCTAACTGGTATTTTCCCCTCCAGAGGAAGGCTTTTACCCAAGTTCTTATAGACACATAAATATTAGGGAAGTCTGACTCGAGCAGTGCCTGGGTGACTCAGTTGTGCATCTGACGCAGGTCATGATCTCAAGGTTCCTGAGATGGAGCCCCTTGTCAGGCTTGTGCTGACAGCACAGAGCCTGCTTGGGGTTCTCTCTCTCTGCCCTTCCCCGTGTTCTCTCTCTCTCAAAATAAATAAACATTAAAAAAAAAAGTCTGACTTGAGAGAGCTCTTTTCTTCTGTAGGCTGATGACAAAACTTCATGTGGATCATGAATTATCCTAATGGTTATGAAAATAAGAAATCTATACTGTCTCCAAATAGACTTTTATAGCATGGCAAATACCATGGAATTAAATATTTTGTTCATCTAGGATACCATTTGCCAGATAAGAGGGAAATCCCCTTAGATGAAAGCTTACCTCAAAGATTCATTAAAGGTATTTAAAACAGGTCTTTTATACTTTATAGAGATTTTATTTTTTTCTTCATTAATTTTTATTTATATATTTATGCATTTGCCTCTGCTCTCCAGAGACAACCTTATGCTGTTGGTACTCATTTAGGTATAGAAATTAAAAACCCACTAATTGAAAATGGATGGAGGAGACTTTGATAGTTCGTGTATTTTGGTAGAAAATAGACATTAATGATGGAAAAAGCTGTGAGCCAGTAGATACTAATAAACTATTTTCTAATTTTAAGTGGTTTAAAGGTTGAATAAACAGTTGATGTGAATTTAAGCTATGAATGAAAATTATGAACTTCTATTAATTTTTCATTTGAACATAGCATAGTGATATCTGTGTAAACTAAGAGCAAGTGGGTAACTTAAAACATGCTACTTTGATTTTACATGTTTTAAAACTGATTTTGCAGGCTCTACCAATGTACTGGCGCATTCTCTCCATGGAATCCCTCATGTGGTGACTGCAACTTTGCACATTATAATGGGTAAGAATTCTTTCAAAGAAGTTCATGTTTTATAAGGAAGTTTTTTACAAGGAAGTTTTTATATTTATTTAAGGCCATTTTATGTCTGTCAAACTTATCTAAGAAAGACAGGTTCTTTGTCTCTCAATGCAGAGACATGTTTTACTAAAACCAAAAGTCGATTAGACAAAGCTTCACTATTCGGACTGCCTCCCTTGTTAGAGTACAGGTACTATAAAGAGCAGTAAGTGGAGCTTACACAAAATCACAGTTTTATAACCAAGAAAATCCAGGCATGCTATTTAAGTATATCAGATTCTGTTGGTTGACTATATCAAGACTCTAGGGTGAGATTATGTTATTAGAAGAAAAACATAAGACAAGAAGGAAAAAATATTGCACATCCACCAGAATATTCTCTCTCAATTGATGGAAGGCCTATAAACTCAAATAAATGCAGTGCAAAACTAGTGTTAAATCTAAGTTTACTTTGCGTATGCACTTCAATTTTACTTTCTTAATCCTGTTTTATAATTAAATACATATTTTTTAAATGTTTATTTTTAAGAGAGACAGCATGAGTGGGGAAGGGAAAGAGAGAGGGAGACACAGAATCAGAAGCAGGCTTCAGGCTCTGAGTTGTCAGCACAGAGCCCGATCTGGGGCTCAAACTCACGAATGGTAAGATCAGACCTGAGCCAAAGTCAGATGCTTAACTGACTGAGCCACCCAGGTGCCCTCCCCTTAACCCTGTTTTATATGAAATAACAATAAGCTGTGGTATTTACTGCTTTGTGTTTCTTCCTTACTACCTGGAAAATTTGCAAATGGCAATTTTAGTAGTTGCAGGTAAAGAGATGAGGAGAAAGCAAGGATATTTATTATTGTATGAAGTTACTTGAGATCGTCTATAAGTAACAAACTGGCTTTTCTGTTTGCCATTTTGACAACGGGCCCTACCGCACCTCCTGCTTGACTAACATCCAACATAATACTCAAGGGCACATACAGCCGGTCGATGTCTGTACCTTCAGCACTACCGGCAAGCTTCTCCGCTTTGGGTTCTCAGCCATGTTTGGCTTTGGTGGAAGGACTTTGGCTCTGGCGGAGAAACATCGATGGATGTCACCCAACCAACGAAGGGATTTTGCTGTAATTAAGGCACTGGCAAAACTTAAGTAAGTCTTTTTGCTTAAACCAAAAACTTTTTATCTCCAAGTCAATGAGTGTTAATAGCAAGTTTTATTGTATTTTAGGCCTGAAGACTGTGAAATATCATTTTTACCATTTATGAGCTCTCAGGATTTACAAGGAAGGTATGTAAAGAGCTCAAAGTAATGTAAACATCTATATTGTTCAATCATGACACAGTTTGATAGACACGTTTTATTAGACGTGTGATCTTTCGTTGTTTTTCTAACATACTAGCCAAGAATATAGAGTAGTGAAATTCTAGTAGGCCATGTAGTTTTGCTTTTGTCTTCAGAAACAACTAGTTGCTCCATCCATTCATGCAATGATTCATTCATTTATCCAATAACTGTTTAGCCTACTGTATGCCAGACACTTTGGATACAACAATAAACCAAAAAACAAAACCCATAACTTTTGCCCTCATGAGAATTTCAACCTAGTATGGAACACAGCCATTACTCAAAGCCACACAAAGGAACTGTTCTGGTCTTTAAGAGAAATGAAAAATCAGTGTTACTGATGATACCACCTTGAAATGAACCAACATCATTTCAATGCAGTAATGGAATTACTTATATGTTTTCACTTACTGTGCCTAATCTAAGATCCTATTTATTGAAGTTTCCCCACTTAATAGAAGTTATTTCTTGTGTGATGTAGTTTTCTTTGTTTTGTTTTCTTACTTTTAGGAAGGTGGAAGGATCTCCCAAATCTGGTGAGTCTAAATGTTCCTTTTTGAGAACGTCAGATTTTATAGACATTTTGCTCTAGTGAGGAAAAGTAACCAATTGCTTTCATTACCTTTAGAGTGCAATGATCGGTGGCAAACAATCCAGGGTCAGATCCTGAATATCAGCATTATGGCAATCCCTTGCCTGTGTTCAGTGGCACCTAGAGGCTTGGCACCTAATACCAGGTTAGTAAACATTTTTATTGACTCACTGATAGTTTTCTATAAACCAGTTAGAATACCTTGCTAAATTGTGGTTGGCTAGAATATTATCAACGGGTAGTCTCCCTTGGATTGTTGAACAAGGGACTTTACAGAACAAGCTGATCCCAATGGTTAAACTGGAAGTATTAGACAACCACTGATTTCTTAATATTACTGAGGCTAAAATATTTGAGTTTTATTAACATGATTTTACTGTGTCACTTTATGCCTACTTTGCTTATGTTCATGCATTGGTCATAGTATTTCTTATGAACATATTTACTTTCAAATTGTAGAACAGACATATCCTCAGCATGAAAAGCAGGTGTGTGGGTATATTTGGTACTTTTAGTCAAAGAAAGCTGAATTTCGGTTATTTATATTTACTGTGAATAGTGGTATATATGAATCTACTGCCCACAGTTTCTTGAGACATTTTATATATCATTTTATCTATGAAAATATAAATATGTCATCTTTTGCACATTCTTTTCAAGCAGCTGTCCATTAATCCTTGGAAAATGTCTCTCTTCCACTCCCACAGAGTGTGCAGAAGGAAGGATCATGAATGTTGTATAATAAGAGTCAAATCTAGATTTTCTCTGGAAGTGGAATGAAAGAATGACTTAGGTGCTTTGGCGATTGATAACATAATTTTAATCATTAGTTTTGCCTTCCCTGCAAAATACTTAACCAGAATAATGAAAAGCTAGCAAAGGGGATTTATTTAAAATTTTTCCTTGGCAGTTGATATAAAGGTAATAAACAGGGAAACATCCAAAGTTAGAGAAGAAGCAAAACTATATAACTTGATATTCCTAATCTAGATGTCAGGGTCCTCATTATTTCTAGTGCTGAAACTTGAAAGGAGTATTTTGAAGCTTGTGCGATACAGTAATTGAGCTTAATTGTTTCCGCTTTACACCCTCAGAAATCCTAGACAGCTGTGTGCCTCCTAATGTAGTTTCCCTCACTCAAAGTGAAAAACAGCTAGCTGACTATAGAAATAACTTTCTATGGAACATGAGACCATATTTCTCTGTCTCATCTCTGACTCCACCATGTTGACTTCATCTCTGGCTCTCATGTGGGCTCCAGGACCTTCATGAGAAATAGTCCACTCTTCTGGGGGGTTGATTCATGCCGCCTTCAATGCTGCTCTATACAATTTTCAGCTTGCCTGGAATTCTGCTGACTCTCCAGGCTTAATCAGTATTGACGAATTTTTTTAGAGGGTGGCTAGTTAGAGATTTCCTTTGTGTATTTTAATTAAGCACACTTTTTTTTTTTTTTTTTTTTTTTTTTTTTTTTTTTTTTACAAAAGCCTTTACACCAGGACTTGGCTAACCAGAAGTATTCAGAGAATAATCTTTTGAATGATTCAGGATCATTGCACAGGAGATTAAACTTTCAGTTTTATATTTTTCCACAACAAAGTATAATTTAATTCAAAATACCCCAGTTCAAATTTCTGATGGAAATCAGTATTAAGTGTTTGAAGAATAAATGCATAACATATAAAAAAGAACAGTGACAAGTATATAGGCTGTGTTTCAATTACTAATTTAAAAAAAAAAACACAAGACATTACTCTGAATGTGTTCTGGTACTATTTATTTACATGGCATGTTAAATAAAATGAACATTGGATGCTGGAATTAAGAGATCTGGTAGCAGTGATCCTTTTACTGTTCTCTGTGTGCCTTTGAACAAATCACTTAGACTCGGGGTCATCTCTTCCTTCTGTATAAACTGAGTGAATGATGGATAATCTCCAGGGTCTCTTACAAGTTCTACCCTGAGCCTCCATAAGATTTAAAGAGCTATCTTTTTATGTTGTTGTTATTCTTGGAGTAACTTTATATTTGCCTTGAAATCAAGCTAGAAATCATTTGCACATATTTCTGCAAACTGCCTTCCAAAGCTACATGCAATTGTGAGTGGCTTTTTTGGCACTAAATCACATCTCTAAATTTGCAGTCTCTTCTATTAAACTGAACAGTTATGCAAGATTAAAATGCTCAGTCATTTAACTCAACATGTGCGGTAGCCTTCGTCCCTCTCATCCATCCAAGGGCCACTTTACTTCCCTATGTCACTTAGACCTGCCTATAAATAAATATTTGAATCACACTTTAGGTTTTTAGAAAGTTGAACAATTGTCATACCATTTGTATTTATTCACTACTTGACATCCTTTAGAAACATAAATGATTTCATAGTTAGGATCCCTCAGTAAATACATTGGATTTTAAATATGTCTTGATATATGAATAGATGCCTGATGGTTTATTTTTTTTGAAAAGCCCTTAATATAAGGCTAAGCTTGCTGAGAAGGAAGTCAATTGTTTAATCAAACTAATTTGAAAGTCTGTGCCATTTAAAAAATAATACAGTAAGATAAGATTAAAGACGTTTAGGTAAATTTAACGTGATGATGACTAATCTTTCTTAAAACTTCTAGTAAACATGATGTTAGAAGAAATGATACACAGTAATTTTGGTTACAATCACTTAATAAACTTCTCAGTGTCAACTATAAATACTTAATTTCAGATTAAATAACGGAAGCATGGCTCTTATAATTGCTCGAAATACTTCTCGGCCAGAATTTATAAAACACCTAAAAAGATATGCCAGTGTCAAAAATCAGGTATGGTATGTTATTTTTGCTACTTATATGTAAAGCCATTAATCACGGAGATAGGCTGCAAGAGGTGACATAAAATCCTGCTTCATAAGAAGGCATTTTTTCTAAATACTTTAATCTTTTTTCTTTCTAAATTTGTGTTTCCTCCAAATTTTGAAAAGTATCTACCATATTAATGTAGATTGACCCTTTTTTGAACTAGGAATTGGCAGTTATGTATATTGTATGTGTGTGTGCATGTGTGTATGTGTACATGTATGTGTGTGTACATGTGCAAAAAGAAAAGAAAATGTGTGATACATTGAAACGTGAAGTAAAGTAAAGCTAAAATTACATACTCAGCTATTCTTCAGAATGGAAAGTCGTGAAATCTGAGATTTTAACCTTCTTGATTTTATGGCAGCAGACCTTCTCTAAAGTTACGAGCTTTAGATTTTCCTGCCATTTATGTACAGATCTGCCTACCTTCACTGAGATAGATATGCAGACCTATGTTTAAAGCACACCGTGTTTATACAGTCATCGTTCTATTCAGAACCATGATGTGTGGTTGTGGAGAAAGAGAATTTACTTAAGAGATTTGTTTAAAAGAGAAGCAATAACTATTATAAGCCACATTCTTTTGGCAGAGATTTTGACCCAGTTTTTAGGAAACTGGTCCTGAAATATGTGATTTCTGAAATTATGAGTCTTGAAGTACATAGTCTGCACGTAAACTCCTACAGCCTCACTCCCTAACGGCATAAAAGTATACCTGGATGTAGCTGGAGAGAGTAAATAGGAGGGAAGGAGAGGAGAGGACATCCAGCCAACCACCAGTAGCTGAATCTTGCTTACAGAAGTGGCCATGACAAGACTCACATTCCGCCCCTTTTTTATTGTAAACTTCCGTATGTAGTCCCCATGAAGTTTCAGTTCTCTACTACCCACTCCATTATTTGATGAGTGTTTATTGAGCAACCAACTGAATGAAATATTTAGGAAGTTGTATCCTAAAAATTATATCCCCAAAGTAGACAAAGGCAGACATCATGCAGGTTGTCAGCTGACGTGAGAACTTCACGTGTGTTTGGGGAAAGGCAGTCATTGTCAGAGGAACGTATGCCTTTTTGGATGTGACTCATTTTGTTGGAGATGTTATTAATTTTTCTTCACCCAAAAGCAGCACATGTTCACTATTTTTCCTAAGTCAGAAAGTGGAAACACTCAAAACTCTCCAAGAGATCATCAGTGTCATTACCTTGGTATAAACTTCTTAATCTTTTTCTATTAAATAAATGTGAGAGCTTAAAGGAGTATTAACCTGGAGATACTTATCCTGAGAAGCTCTGTATTTATTTTAGGTAGGCACCTACTGCACAAATTATTTATGAAAAGAAATTAATTTGGAATTGCCTAAGGGGCTAATTTTGAAGGTAATTTCCATAGGCATCCTTTTTTCAGCATGAAAATAGCTTTCCTCAGATTTTTAAAATAATAAATACTTACTATAAAGATAAAGGCAAAGACAGAGTGAATACAATTTTTTATATATATAGGAAAAGAATTTTTTAAAAGTGAGAACATGTTATGCAAGATATATTATAACCTTGTTGCCCACCTTACCAGCCATGTTTTGTTTTTGATGGAAAAACTGTGTGTGTGTGTGTGTGTGTGTGTGTGCGCGTGCTCACGCGTGCGTGCACGTGTTTGGGAGGGAGTGTGGTTGTTAGACCAAACTCTGATTGACTTAGCTCTTTACTAAAATGAAGTCCATGCTATTGCTCTGTGATTTTTTGACAAATTCTAGAAATGTTCAATGTGCTAGTATATATACATAAGTAGATGGATTCCCAAGATCACTGCTTTCAAACAATGTTAATGTGATACATTCATTTAAAAAATATACATATAGAGAGATGTATGTGTATATGTTAGTTTCTTAGCTCTTTCCTTCATGGTGACATTTGAAAAACTGTAAGTTTCTATAAATCATGTAATATTATAAAGACCACATATAGGTAAGATTATATAATCCACTAATCCTTAGTAGTTGTGGTATCCAGAAAGGAAAACACTGCACTTCAGCCTCATGAGAGCCATAGTCTAGGTCTCTGAACCCTCTTTTGCCAGGTTGAACTGAATCTACATACATATTAACAATTCTAGAGCATAATGCAAACCACCATCTGTGGGGTGACTAGTCTTGCCTTCCCCATCTCTGTGTAAAATAGTAGAATATTACCCTTCCTTTCAACTCTATCCTCTCACTGGCCTCCATTTCCTCTGTCCTATATTCCTACATTCACACTGACCATCGTTTCTGGTAGCGAGTTTAAGACCCTTAAATATTAGTGTGTCCTTGAGGTCTTGTGTGCCACTTGCAGTTCTCTTATGATACCTTGTCCTTAGTTTGCCCTGCCCCTTGTTAGAAACACTATCTGAGCTTCGCACAGTTTCGAGGGTTCTATTTTCTCTGCTGATCCACGGGACCTCTGTGCTTTCCTGTGTGCTTAAGTTGTGAAACACACCCATCTTGAGTCTACCACGATCACAGCTGACTGTATTGTCTTTCCCCTGAAGGTGCTCCATCTGTGTTTCCCTACACAGGACAAGGGTGTGATGCTCTACCCATCCTGGAGTTACTCTGGATTCCTCTCACACTCTCATTCCTCACAATCAGCCCACTTAGTTCTGTTGGTTCTCCTCTCTGATGTTTCTGAAATTTCTCCTTCATCTTAATTTGAACCTTAATCCCTTCTTACTTAGAGCAACCTTCTGATCTTCCTTTTTTTCTGCTCTTGTCTTCCATACTTACTTCTACAGGGATTTTTCCACAACACTTATTTGTGTATCTCTGTCTCTCCTGCTGAATTCTTCAATGTGCCTTGCTCATTCTTGTCAAGATGACATCTAATTTCCTCAGCATAGAATTTATGGTCCATGTATTCTGGCGCTTATGTCGCAGCCTCAGCTCTGGCCATCCTCACCAGATTTCCTGTGTTTTGGCCCGTTTACTAGTGTGTTAAGGCTGCCATGAAAAATACCATAGATTTGGGGGGCTTAACGAAATCTGTTTTTTATAATTCTGAGGATTAGAAGTCCAAGATGGTGTTGGCAGCTCTGGCTCCTTGGCTTAGAGATGTCTGCTTTTTGGCTATGTCTTCACATGCTCTTTCCTGCACGTGGGCACATCCCATAGTGTCTGTATGTCCCAATTTTCTCTTCTGAGGACACAAGAGTGGATTAGGGCCTACCCTATAAACCTCCTTTTAATCATGCCTTTAAAGACCTTATCTCTAACTGTGGTTACATTCTAAAGTACGGGGAGGGGGGGTTATGATGTCCACATAGGACTTGGGGGAGAAACACAATTCAGCCCATGACACTATCTAGGTCTTTAAAAATAATCAAATACAGGCATGTATATCTTTTGGAAAAAGTGCCAAAATACCAGTATTACAATATTACAGTATGCTGAATTTTTTGTAGTTGTGTGATAATTGCCATATCTCCATACTTAAGCAAATGTGTCCTCTTCAAAACTCCCTCCCTTATCTGCCAGACTTCTGTGTTAAGACTCCCTTCACATGGGAAGCTCACCCAACATCCTGAGCCTGTTTGCCTCATTTCTCTCCTTTAGCTCTATGCTGACATCATGGCACATCACAATTTTAACTGTTCACTTCTCTTCCTCACATCTTAAACATACCCTCACAGGAGGTGTTAAGCTCATGGCTCCCTAAAGTCCCATCTATCAATGTAGCTTCATAGGTAATGAATTTGCTGGGATGCACAGAGCTTCATTTTGCGAAGTATGCACATGGAAACAGGATTTAAAATGACAGATTTATGGGTGGTGGCCATCACTTCTTGACATCGCTTGGCTTACAGCTGTCTGCTGCAGTCTGATTCGTCTCGTGGCATTCTCCTCTTAAAAGGACATCAGTCATATTGTATTAAGGCTCAACTGAATGACCTCACCGTAGCTCACTCACATCTGCAAAGACCCTCTTTCCAGACATTTACAGGCACCAAGAGTTAAGACTTCTACGTATCTTTATTGGGAATACAATTTAACCCATAGCAGCCAGTTATCAATGACTCATTTAAAACTCATTCTTTTTATAGATTCTCACAGAATGACATCCCCAAGACTTTATATTTGAGAGGAGGGGAAGTCTAATGCAGTGACTGACCGAGTTACATGGGGCACTCTGATTCTGTACCTCAGTTAGCACAGCTGATGCCACCATGTAAACCCAGTATAAGCCATTACATAACCCACTGTATTATACAGGATAAACTGTAAAATCTGTTTTTTTCCCCTACACATGTGAAATAAGGGTGTGGAGGAAACTGTCAGTTTTTCAACTTTCAAAATTCTGTACCTCACTGAAGTTCATATGTGGCTGGGGAAAAAAAAAACAGGAACTAATGCCATGTCATTTACCTAAAAAGTGAAATAAATGAGTTGTTATTGTGAATTGCTACTAAAAAGGTATTTGGCTATCTTATTTATGAGAATACTTTCTTTCCATTAAAGTTTCCATAGACAAATGAGAAAATTTGAAGATATCTTGCACCATTTAGGCTGCTCAGAAAGCAAAAAACTGTCTTGCAATTTGTACACATCTTTAAAGTGTGAAATGAGGCAGGCACACACCTGCAAAAATCACTTCCTCTTAGGAAGTGACTTCCTCTTTGCTCCTTCATAAGCTTAGGGTCTTCCTAATTAAATTCTGGGTCTAAGTGTGAATGTTAGAGTTTACTTGACCTTACCCAAAGAGTTGTCAAGTTAATAAGCTAGTGGATTATATAAATCTTCTGTGTTGAAAGGTATTAAAAACTCAGTCTTTAATTGGAAATTGTGTGGTACTGTATACAAATGCATAAACATACACTATTGATCATAAAACAAGTTTGCCAGCTGCTACATCCACCAAAGAAATTGGGGATCCCTGGCATAGAGCTTCAAAGCTATAATAATGTCATCACACATGTTATTTACGTGCAAGAGAGCACAGTGAACTTTCCTGTCATGAGCAGTCAGGGATAAAGCAAGCACCATGATGATTTCCATTTGTTTTATTTAGTTCAATTTTCCATTTGTTGAGACTTACACTGTTGAAGAGGTTAAAATCCGCCCGAGGACTAATAGCACACCTAGTCTGGAGGAGAACGAATGGCAAGCAACTGCTTCAGAAAACAGTTTCCCTTGGAATGTTGACGGTGATTTAGTGGAAGTTGCATCAGAGGTCCATGTTAAGTAAGTGTAATTATTTTCCCACCTTAAATGTCCACCAGTAGACACACAACTAGGTATAGTTGAAGCCTTGTTGTCACGACTAGATATTTTTTTAAATTAGTCAGGGAAGCATAAAGACCGAGGTACAATTTTAATAAATAACTTTACACTTATTCGGTTGTTATGTACACTCAGCCACATTTTATGAGTCTCTATATTGGCATTCTGAATTCTCATTCACCCTAAACTGTACAGAGAAGGCAGAATTACAATTTACGTTTGAAATTTCCAGTCTTTCCAAAGTATTCAACTTACTTGAGGCAGAAACAATTGTACATACTATGTAAGTAAAGTAACAACTGGCAGAAACAAGTTTAAGACTATGCAAACTCAGTGTTGGTAAGCACTATGACTCAACGGGTAAGAGAAGTATGCAGGAGCACCTCACTAGCTGTGAGCTTTCTAGCGGCACAATGCCTGGACTTTACACGAATTACTGGTGCTGAGTTATCAGGGCCTGCATTTACAACAGTGCAGCTCTTTCACAAATGTATGCTTGTTAGCTCGCAGTAGATGTGATTGGGTATTAGGTACCATACTCAATAGGTATATGTGTGAAAGATAACAATGACAGGTTGATGACATGATTACACATATCTTTTTTACAGATTACACCCAAGACTTATCAATCTTTATGGAGGAAGCATGGAAGAAATGAATGATTCCAAAGTTAACTGCAATTGTTTATAAATGTACAAAATAGAATTTTAATGTGAAGGAATGTGGCCATTTTTAAAACATGCTAATAGGAAACCCAATTCTTATTTTTTAAAATGAAAATTGCTAATTTTTGTTACCAAAAATTAGCTTCTAGAGCTTAAAAAATTAAGATAGGAAATATAACCATTTAAATTCTGGGTTTTGGAAAGTATTAGAATGGAAACTATTTCATATGCTTAAAGCATCTAAATTATTTTACTTTGGAGTTACTGATCTTTCAGGATGATTGTTTTAACTTTTCAGGATTTGAGTCCATCAGTCCTGACATGAGGTTTCCTATAGTCTGGTACAGGTGGACAGAACGTCACATAAGGACACCCTGATGAGGTGCTAATCTAGATTTTTTTGCCAAAAGAAAAAAAAAATTCAGTTGTTATGGTACCAATTTTGTGACATATTCCCTGAAAGTTGAAAACTGTTCATTTTCTTTATAGTGATTTAAAATTGGTAATACAGGCTCAAGTTTGTAACAAATTTTAAACCACACAAAATACCAATCATAGCACACTGGTTTCAGCGTACTCAGTAATACCCAAAATGCTATCATGTCTGAATAATGAGCCAAATTTGAATGGCCTCAGGGATCATCCTCCACCACTGATCCCAGATTCTTCTGAAAGAATTTGCTTTTTATATAATGAAAAAACAGATCTTTTGCTTATATAATAGTTTTAAAAGCTACTTTTTTAAGCTTACTACCAGTGGACAGTTCAGGAGGCTTCCTGCTCTGGGTGACTGGGTTTCACTCCTTGAATGCTTTCCATAACCTCTCTGGGGCCAGCAATTACAGAAGGAGGGCTTGTGAATGGATAACTTCTAGGAATTTCAGCTGTCTGAGAAAGACAGCTGGTGGCAGGGGCTTCAGCTAAAGAGATTTTTTTCCCCTAATAGATAAATTAGAGGGAAGTCTACATGATCACTTCCAATAACAGATTTTCAAAATTTGGCCACAGCTTCCTTATACAGAGATTATAAAGACAGAGAATAAATAAATAAATTCAGTTGAAATTATAGTCAGCTATCAGCATCTAGTTCATACGCATGACTATTACAAAAAAGGATTGTATCTACAAATGAAAAGGCAATATTCTACTTACCACTAAAACCTCTATCATGGAATTCATGTCACATTTATATTCACTGAAAACAAGCTAAATCGGTAAAGTTAAATTTCTAAGTTTTGTTTCTCTAGTTCCATGCAGAAGAGAATGCTCTTATAGACCTGATAAAAACATTTAATACATCTACTTGAAGAGAAAGAGTAACATCTAAACAAGGAGGTACATTTGCTTAATTTGATAGTCCATATTTTACACAGTATCTAATTTGTATGAAATACTGGCCTCTAATCAGGCTTTTTGTAGAGTTTTGATTTTTAAGAGTCATTAGTGAGGCACAGTTTCCATATTTTACATATATCAGTGTATTAATATTTGAGATATCAGCTAAAGTGCAACATTCACAATCTGTTTCAGAATATAAATTAGAATTTTTAAGCTCTGTTTTCATTAGCAAAAAAATTTTCACTAAAAATGGATTTTAGAAATTTACTCCTAGGTACCCATAATAAAAATGTGTTCTAAGAGGACTAGCAGATTTATACTTTTATAAACATATATTCTTTTAAAAACTTATGTGTATATACAGAGAAAAAAAAAATCCATAGCTGTATAAACGATTATCCAGAAGTCATCTTATTAAGCTCAAACCAGTGTATAAGTTCATTCTGAAGTCTGCTCATCAGGCCCATAATCCTGTGTAGTCTGCTGAATAAATGGTTGTTCAGAGCCCATCATGAATGCATTACAAATAAAGGTCTTTAAAGATAAAATCCACTTTAAAACATTAGTGGTCTTCTTTTATTCATTCAAAAATTTAGGAACAGCTCTTGGAAATCTGTTCTTAGAAGATATTTAGCAGGATTTTTCAAACAAGTCTCAGAAAATCTATTAGAAATGAATCATTACTGAGATACGGAATTGGTTTTACTGAAGCACACACATATGGTAAATAATTTCTTTTAAAGGAATGATATTTCAAGTCCAAGACTTCTCCAAATGAGTTGTTTACTTCCTCAATATGATTGAATTCAGATGCAGTATCTTCGAGGGATTACTTACCTTGAATAAATTGAAAGCCTTAGTGTTTTTCTATCCATTTAAAAGCTGAGAGATTCTCTTTGGATATATTAAATATTCCCTTTGCAGTTATTTTCCTCTTGAAGAGTAATCATTGCATGGAAACCCAGTATGTCACAAGGTCATGAGTAAAAGAATCACATAGAAGAAATCTGAGAAGTCAGAGTTGTAAACAATGTCTTAAATTTCTTTGATTAACCTGAGTCTGTTGTCCTCTCAATTTGAAAGACGTTATTGATCATTATCATTGCTTTTGCTGTTAACATAACTCCAACTGTCTCTTCTGTTTTCTTCTTGTAGGATAGATTTGTACTGTCTTTTAAAGAAGCCAACCTGAAAATGATATTACATAATCACTAGTGTATTGTTATAAACACATTACACTCTTGTCCGATACCTGAAAAGTCACTGTCCCATGTAGTCAGTACAATTTAGATAGGAACTACTGGTCAAATTAAAAAAAAATAAATTTTTGAGAGAGAGAGAGAAACAGCGTGAGTGGGGAGGGACAGAGAGAGGGGGAGGGACAGAGAGAGAGTGAGATACAGAATCTGAAGCAGGCTCCAGGCTCCGAGCTAGCTGTCAGCACAGGGCCTGATGCGGGGCTCGAACCCACAGACCGCAAGATCATGATCTGAGCCGAAGTCAGATGCTTAACTGAGCCACCCAGGCGCCTGAAACTACTGGTTTTAAAGAGCATTATTTTTGTTACTACAGGACTGCTCAGGGACACTCTCCAAAATGGACATCAAAAATAATATGCAAGGTTTTCCAAATGCTTTAGTTTTTTAAAATATTTATTAAAAAATGGGAAGCAGGCTCTGAGCTGTCAGCACACAGCCTGATGTGGGGCTCAAACTTAGGAACCGTGAGATCATGACCTGAGCTGGTTAGCTGCTTAACCAATTGAGCCTTCTTTTCTCAAGAACATCTTGAAAAAACACTATAAAACTAGTGCTACAGTTGGAATACTGGTACTGAAGTTGGGAGAAAGGGGAGATCAGTACTATATATTCACTTGGGGATTTAAAAAGTTAACATTAAAAGTACTGCAATATTTAAATCTAATAACTTGGGAGTCACGAAAAGGCTTTGTGAAAGTCGAGAATGGTGTTTTTGAGTGGATTGACATTGGTAATTATTAAAAGCTTACCTTCCACATAACATACGAAATCAACAAAAGTACAATCAGTCCAAGTAGCAAGCTACTTGAAATAATCACTATTGTGAAGTAACGTTTGGGTCTTTGATGATGTAGTCCTTCAAGGATAACCTAGATAAATCAATGACAAAGAGACACCAGTTTGAAAGTTGCTTCTATTCCTTTTGAAGCCCCCCTCCCCAACCCACCCCCTTTCTTGCTGGTTCTGACCATCCCAGGAACCACGGGTAGCCGTTGCGCAGGATGGCCTTGCACCCTGGTTCTTCACCCAGCGAACACTACTAAGTTTGCCTCCTGAATGAGCCGTCTGCATCATTCCCTGCCACCAGTTGTGGGAAATGCCAAATCTCAGTAAAGTATGTCAAGCTCTCCACAATGTAGTCAATCTATTTTCCTGACTAGACACCCCAGCAATAGTTTTTCCCCCATCATTGTAATGTTTCAGGTGAAGCGGTAATCTTACATGTGCAACATTTTCATCCTTGTTTAGTTCAATAACTTTTGGATTAGGCTCTGGAAAAGCTGTTGCTCTCATTTCAAACATGAGTGCTGAAGTCTCATCCTGTTTAATGAAAGAAAGATCACTGTAGCCGGACTCACAGTAGTATTTCACAAAGACGTACTAGTGATTTCTCATGATCCTTACCTACGAGCTCAGGCTTTTACAACTATCTTCCCCACTTTATTTCACCATTTGTAGTTAATTGCTATGCAATGCTTCTTTTGCTTCCAAAGGCGCAGACATGGTATTAATTTTCCTGGCATCATTTTGTTTAAGTCCTTTTAAAGATGACTTAGTCCATTAAACATGACTACTTTGATTTAGATATTTGTAATAGTTAAATATTTGATAAGCAGTGTATTTATTCCTAGATACTGAATCTTTTTCTCAAAGATGACTTTTTTTCACCTGATGTTTCCTCAAACTTATGTTATCTATGCTTTTTCTTTTGGTAAAACAGTGGTGTCCTCTTGCTGTTGTAAAATACATAGAGGTTAATACCATAATGGAAAAATACGATACAAGTAGTTATAGCATGCCAGTATAAAATCAGTAGGTGAACACTGAGCTTTACTATCTAACAGAGGGACTTTATAACCAACGGGCCATGGAGCTCAGGAATCTGGGGATGGGCTCCACTGACTCTAAGGACCTCTTACAATTGCATGTAAAATTGAGGGTTTTTTTTCCTCATATATGTATTTTCTGAAGTAGATGAGAATATATTGTTTAGTAAAATTCCTGAGGAAGTCTATGACCCTCAAAAGTTAAAGCTACCATATAAATGTTATTTAATGTTTTGGAAAGAACATGGAGAATTTTAGGGGTGAAAATAAATTACATACTTTATTAAAGCAGTGGTTTCCCAGAGGGATGCTTTTATCCCCTAGAGGACAGTTTCTAGACTGTCAGGACTTGGGAGGCAGTATACCAGCATCTAGTTCATAAAGGCCAGCAATGTGGTAACACATCCTACAATGTGGACAGGACAGCACCTGACACAAAGGAATTATCTGGTCCAAAATGCCAATTGTGTCCACTGTTTAGAAACCTGGACCTCAGGAGTAGGAGATGGCAAACTGCCACCAACGCTTAAATAACTTGATGGTCTTATGACTTAGCTTTTAGCACAACTAGAACTACAGCAGATATCTTAATTCCCTATCTAGTGCATCTTTTTTGTTCCCCATCCTCTTGACCACTGTGTGGTGATTTCAAATACTCCTCTTTAAACAGAACTACCAATTTTCTTTGGCTTACTATACGCCATGCACTGAATGCCTTACAAAAAAAAATATCTCATTTAGTCTGCAACACCCCTGCAAGAGATTATCAGATGAGGAAATGGAAGAACAAGAACTCCAGATAAAACAAATTTTATCTCAAAAATTGTAAATATGCATACTCCTTTCTAGGAAGATGTCCAACATATATCATTTATTAATAATTCAACTTTTCAAAAATTTTGGTTTTAGTTTATTTCACCATTTAGTGAAAAGTCTTAGTTTTACATCCTAAACTTTTAAGCATAATTTCAAGTAGTTTAGAAAAACAAATTTAAGTTTACATAATGTTAAGGTAGTCCATTTCTGTAACTTAATCAAAGCTTATAAGCAGTTGGACGTGCTTTCTAAAATAAACCTCTTAATTATTCCATAGTCTATTCTACAGTCATACTAATCTGTTTAATTCCAAAATCCATATCATTTAATGTATTCAGCTAAAGTGATAAATGGAAACAGTTTTAGAGTTCCACTCCCAGTTTGACTTTTCATACCTCCTTAATTACTTGAATGGCTCCTCACAACCATCCTACCTACATAAGATTGAATCTGTAGATCCTGTATAAACTTATCCACAAAGTTGTCATTGTATTTTAGACTTACCATTTCTGAAAGAGATGGGCGGCCTTCCAACTGCATGTGAACACTGGCTTCCTTTCCACTTTCCATAGTCCCAAAATTACATAAAAAACTTAAACAGTATGGATCAGCTTTTATGCAGAACTTGAAAAAAAATACAAAAAAGCTACATTAAAACATTTTTTTTAAAGATGGCTAAAATATTTTACATGGAATTAAACATTTCCCAGTAGTGGAGTTAAAAAAAATTATCTTCCTTTAAACAAAACATGAATGTTTGTTTTATTTGAACTTGAATCATATGTTCATTCATATGAACTCAACCTCTGAAGACAGTTAAAACAAAGACTCTGTAAAACTTGGTCATTTGGAGGTGAGATTGCTTCCCCGGGTTTTTTTTTTTTTTTCTTCTCATAAATTCACTAAAATGAAAGGTGTGAAAAATTAATCTCCTGCCACAAAGTCTGCTCAGCTGAGTACTGTATCTTGGACTTCTACAGGGTCTGGAACAATGTCTGGCCAGCACAAAGTAGGCATTGGTTAGATAAATAATGAAACCATATAGTATATACTTAATGCTGGGTCTATCTCTCCAATTATGTCTATTCCTCCTATGCAAGTATATTAACTTGTTTCTTTCCTACACTCAAATGACAGCTCAAACCCAGCGGTTCTTGGTTTCAAGTGTTTCAATTCTATGCATTAGAAAGGAAAATCGACCAACTAAAGAGCTGAAACTTACCAGTAGCTTCTTATCAGTCTTTGACAAGAATCTGAAGATGTCTTTCAGGGTCTCCATTGGACCTTTCTCCTGCTCTAATGCACACTTTCTTTCATAATTTTTGAAATGGCATTCTCCAGCAGTAGTCTATAAAGACAAAAGTGTTATTCCATACTGGTAAGGACTGCAGAAGCTACATGGTCTTGAATGTTCCAATTGTTCGCCTTTTCTAAAATATATCAAATATTTCTGAAATTGTGAAAATATCTTTTGGACAGATTTATTTGGGAAAGATTAAGTCTGTAGGGCAAACCCACAAAAACCCATCAAAAATTTTTAACAAGGTTGGATACAGGTGCTACAGTGATACAGGACCTAACCTTACAGAATTTAAAGGCAATGTAAAAAATGAACATTTGAACAGTAGCATGAAATTAAACATTTCTTTGCTTTTAAACACAAAACAATAACGTGTTTTTTCAATATGTCCTATCATCTAAATCTGGAATTCAAGTAAGAAAGTTTAAAATTAGATCTCAAATCTACATAGCAGATTTGCTGACTGCTTGTCTTGAAAACGGTAAGATAAAACAATTCTGATATAATCAACATAAGAATATTGATTAAAAAAAAAAAAGCTGAAATACTGATTTCCCAACAGTGGACTCAAGATTTATAAAGATTTTCACCAACTGAATTACTGCCCTCCCCAGGCCCATTTCATAAAGAAAATGAACTGAAGATGTTAGAGTTCTGTTGTATACTGTGTACATCAAATGCAAAAGTCCCTATAATCCTACAGTTCTATGTAATGTAAAATATTCAAAGTATATTCAGTAGGTGCATTGTGAATTCACAGCTTACAGTGGGACTCAAACACATTAACATATATATCATTATAGCAATATTACTTAGAATAAAGGAAGGAACCCATTTTTACCTGGACATCTAAAATGTTGAACAGCTTATCAGTTTGGGAGATAAAAGAATTTGGTACCATTATTTCCATACTAACATTTGGAGCCATGCTATGGCCAGTGTTGATAACCTGATAAGGAAAAAAAATTAGCAATTTAAGAATACTTTTCATAAATGTAGTACAGAGATCAGTGAGCTTTCGGGCAAAGGCATGTGTTATCATGCAACATTTATAGTGGTAGGGGTTTGTAGTTGGCAGTTGCATAGCAAAAGGAGACAGAATACCCATATTCAGAACTTTTAAAAAGTTTGCTAATAATTTATTCATTATTCCTAGCCCTCTCCTTGATATTGATTAGATCAAAATGTCCAGGCTGAAAATTATTGCAGAAATAGTCTAAAGAAAAAGACAACAGCATACATTTGTATAGGGCATTATTTATCTAAAAAAACCATGATCGGTTGATCCTCACAACCATCCCATGAGGTGAGCTGACATTTTTTTTATTCTCCAGCTCAGGAAAAGGCTCAGAGGTGTCAATGATGTGTCTAAGATGGTTAAAAGGTGACAAGAATTGGGACCAAAACTCAGGTATTCTAATTCTCAGTCTTATTTTCACAAAATCACTTTGCTGAGAGGATAATGGTCATCACAGGAAGTGAGTAAGAATCTAGTTTAGTTCAGGGTAATGATAATGTGGATACACTCAGAAAATCAGAAGGGAGTAGGTTATTGGGTTTTAATAGTAATGCATAACAAGCCTTTTAAAAATAATGCATGGGGGGGGCACCTGGGAGGCTCAGTCGGTTTAGCATCTGACCGCATCCCAGGTCATGTTCTCACGGTTGATGAGTTTGAGCCCCGCATTGGGCTCTGTGCTCAGCTCAGAGTCTGGAGCCTGTTTCAGATTTTATGTCTCCTTCCCTCTCTGTCCTTCTCCTGATAATGTTTATATTTGAGAGAGAGGGAGCATAAACAAAATTTAAAAAAATAATGCATAGGTATGGGGCACCTGGGTGGCTTAGTTGGTTAGGCATCTGACTCTTGGTTTCAGCTCAGGTCATGAGAGTTTGAGCCCCACATTCTCTCTCCCCATCTCACTCTGCCCCTCCCCCACTTGCTCTCTCTAAATAAATAAATAAGAATAGTGCATAGGTAGATGATTTTTCTTTACTGATAAACTTGGGGATGGCAGCTCCCTGAAAAAGGAAATTGGGCCAAAAATAATTGCCACCTGGGTGTGTAACTATGAAACCAATCCAGTATCTGATATTCCACAGAATCTTAATCAAACAGCATGACTCACAGATTTGCAGTAATCTCTAGAATGCACATGACCTAGAAGAATGAACTTGTTCCTGGCCTGTCGAAACTGGTAGGCCATGGAGGCACAGGGCAGCTGCAAGAGGCAGTTTCAGCAGTGGGGACCCAGCACTGACCAGACCCTCAAACAAGGTCTTCCTCATGCCAGCAAATGACCACTCTAACCTAAAATATCCTTCAGCCTTGTTTGCCTAGTAACCTTGAGACCTCTAAGATTGTTTTCAAACTTATACAGACTCAGTAGGCCTACAGACTGAAAGAGCCACTCCATTGTAATTTAACTGGAAAAAACTATTAATCATAAGTGAATAGACCATCTAGAGTCTAGCACAGTTTTAGTTTATCAGATCACAAACTCCCACTAGAATCTGACAGGAGCATTTCTTGGTACTCAAAGTAGAGAGCTGTATTTTTCAACACTAAAGTATATTAGTATAACACAAAGTTGGGTATACATAGACTAAATAGGATTCCTACATCATTCTCCAGATTGGAGGCAGGGCCCAGGAATCTACATTTTTAAAAAGTACCTCAAGTGATTCTGACATCCATTTTTAAAAGCAGTGCCTTACAAAAAAAAAAAAAAAAGGAAAAAAGAAAAGAAAAAAGCATGGCCTTATAAAATATTAATATACCTAAATCTAGACTCATATTCCAGATTGTTCTACAGCTCTAAGAATGTTTGAGCTGTGCTTTTGGTTCAAAAAATACTTTTGTGGCCATTCATTATCTCCAATTATCACCATCCATGATACAACAAAACTTTCAGTTTGAGAGTAAACATTTAAAAGTTTAGCTTGATATCAATATGTTGGGATGATACTCCTTTTAAAAAGATTTAATAAATGACACATCACTTGTAACAGGACAGCTACCTGTGGCCTAAAATGCTGACCAAGCAGACCTTAAATGGAGATGCAGGAGGTAAGAACTTCTTTTACTGGGTAATGTCAGCACTTGTATAAAAGCTTGGACCAAGAAGGGATTTCATGGAATTGCACCCATCGATGCTTTCCCTCAGCCTATCCTGACTTGTGTGCACCTTGCGTGGATGCAGTTCCCCCACCACGTCACCTGTCTCAGCAGTCTCCTCCAGTCCTGTGCTTGCTCCTGCCCACTATCTTGTAGGCAATTATGGGCTTCAAACAGGACAGATAAGAGGTGAGAGGGAAAAGCCAGAACCCAGGAGGAAAGGCCACAAGTAACTGTGCTGCCGTCAGCCATGGTGGGTCCCTAGGTTGAAGGATATTACGCATATGATGTCCTCTGGAACCACACAGCAGAGCAAGCCTTCGCTTCATTACAAATATCAAAACAATCAAATTCTCTCACGTGAAAAGTGAAGTTCATTTTCTCTGCCATGCACGTGTCAGGCTCATTTTCTTCCTTTGATCCATACACAAATGAAGTTGGGCTTACAACCCTGAAAGAAACAAATTCAAACTTAATTTGTCTTCCTTGGTGAGGTGTGATAAACAGTCTTTCTCTATGGTCTGGATTATTGCAGCTCTCTTAAACATGCTATTTAAGACTATATTCCAGACTATAGATGCCTCCTAAGTACCACTGAATATTACTGGTTTTCTGCTAAGATAAATTCCAGTGAGATGTAATGAAATCAGAAAGCCATGTGCTCTGACTTGGGGGATAATATCTCTTCTCACAAATATCCTCTCTCTTCCCAGCACTGCCTGATTCATTCCACTGACCATTCCTTCTCTCTTAGCTCTCAAATGACTCACATCAACTTGACAAATAGGAGACATATTCCTAGCTTTTCCCTACAGCTTTAATATCTTCCTATAAATTAACCTCTTTTACCTATTTTTGAGTTAAAAAAAAATTATTTGTTTTGAGAGACGGAGACAGACAGGCAGACAGACACACACACAGAGGGGGAGGGAGAGAGAGAGAGGGAGGGAGGGAGGGAGAGAGGGGGAGGGGGAGGGGGAGAGAGAGAGAGAGAGAGAGAGAGAGAGAGAGAGAGAGAGAGAGAGAGAGAGAGAGAGAGAGAGAGGGAGGGAGGGAGGGAGGGAGGGAGGGAGGGAGGGAGGGAGGGAATGAATGAATCCCAAGCAGGTTCCTGTCAGTGCAAAGCCCGACACGAGGCTCAACTCAACAATTGTGAGATCACGACCTGAGCTGAAATCAAGAGTCGAATGCTAAACTGACTGAGCCACCCAGCTGCCCCTGAGTTCTTTCTATAATCCAATTCCTGGTAGCTATTTGTAATGAAACCCAAGGTTGGAGAACAATTCAAACATCAGTAAGTATGGTAAACTTTTTTGTTAAGCATACAAGGTTGTTATTCTTTTGCCTGTGATTAGACATATGCGCCAGTAGTGAATTTTAAGTATTTTTCTTGAGAATCCCAACCCCACCAGTCGCCCTCATTTGTCACCTAATGTGAAGTAATTCGCATTCGAGACCAATTACACAAAAATATTGAAATGTTATAGATTTAGGCACTTTTATACTTACAGAACATTCCTTGCCCAAAATCATATGTGGAGGACACTCCTCACGAGAAAAATCAAGAAAAGGAGGTGAGATCAGGCTTCAAACCAGGAAACCTGCCATCAGCTCTTCTCTGCTCCCCACTGACTCACTAGGTTCTCTCCTAAAGGCCTTCCTCTCTTCTGCTTGTTTTAGCTCACAAACTTGATACTCCGTTCTTTCAGTGTCTTGCAGACACCATTTTCTTTTTATTTAAAAACATTTTTTAATGTTTGTTTTTGAGGGAGAGCGAGAGAGCACGCAAGAGCATGAGTGGGGGAGGGGCAGAGAGAGGGAGACACAGAATCTGAAGCAGGATCCAGGCACTGAGCTGTAAGCACAGAGTCCAACACAGGGCTCAAACCCACGAGCCATGAGATCATGATCTGAGCTTAGTCAGAAACTTAACCAACTGAGCCATAAGGTGCTCCACCATTTTATTTTTATTTAATTACATGCCATCTCTATGGGTGGTTAAAAATGATTGGCGATGGTTTTATTTAAAGCAACAAAAAAAGCTCATCATTCTGCATATTTGGTATGTCCTAACTTCTAGGCCTTTAAAAATAAGATTTATTTTTATTTATTTTTTCTTTTATAGTTTATTGTCAAGTTCGTTTCCATGTAACACCCAGTGCTTATCCGACAAATGCCCTCCTCTATGCCCATCATCCCCCTTTCCCTCTCCCACTCCCCCATCAGCCCTCGGTTTGTTCTCAGTATTCAAGAGTCTCTCATGGTTTGCCTCCCTCCCTCTCCCCAACTATTTTCCCCCTTCCTTTCCCCCATAGTTCTTTGCTAAGTTTCTCCTGTTAGATTTATGAGTGAAAACATACGGTATCTGTCCTGACTTATTCTCTGCCAGGCAGGTACTCTGCCTGACTTATTTCACTTAGCATGACACTCTCGAATTCCATCCACGTTGCTATGAGTGGCCAGATTTCATTCTTTCTCATTGTCATGTAGTATTTCATTGTATATATAAACCACATCTTCTTGACCCATTCATCAAGGCTCTTTCCATAATTTGGCTCTTATTGAAAGTGCTGCTATGAACATTGGGGTACATGTGCCCCTATGCATCAGCACTTCTGTATTCTTTGGGTATATCCCTAGCAATTCTGTTACTGGATCATAGGGGAGTTCTACTGTTAACTTTTTGAGGAAACCACACCATTTTCCAGAGCAAATGTACCAGTTTACATTCCCACCAACAGTGTAGGAGGGTGCCCATTTCTCCACATCCTCGCCAGCATCTATAGTCTCCTGATTTGTTCATTTTAGCCACTCTGACCAGCGTGAGGTGGTCTCTCTGTGATTTTGATTTGTATTTTCCTGATGAGGAGTGATGCTGAGCATCATCTCATGGGTCTGTTGGCCATCTGGATGTCCTCTTTCAAGAAGTGTCTATTCATGTCTTCTACCCATTTCTTCACTGGATTGTTTTTTGGGTGTAGAGTTTGGAGAGTTCCTTATAGATTTTGGATACTAGCCCTTTATCTGATATGCCATTTGCAACTATCTTTTCCCTTTCCATCAGTTGCCTATTAGTTTTCTTGATTGTTTCCTTTGCAGTGCAGAAGCTTTTTATCTTGATGAGGTCCCAAGAGTTCATTTTTGCTCTTGATTTCCTTGACTTTGGGGATGTGTCGAGTAGGAAATTGCTGCAATTGAGGTCAAGGAGGCTGTTTCCTGCTTTCTCCTCTAGGGGTTTGATGGTTTCCTGTCTCATATTGAAGTCCTTCATCCATTTTGAGTTTATTTTTGTGTATGGTATAAGAAAGTGGTCTAGTTTCATTCTTTTGCATGTTGCTATCCAGTTCTCCCAGCACCATCTGTTAAAGAAGCTTTTTTCCATTGGATACTCTTTCCTGCTTTGTCAAAAATTAATTGGCCATATACTCTTTCCTGCTTTGTCAAAAATTGGTCCAATTCTGGGTTCTCTATTCCATTGGTCTATGTGTCTGTTTTTGTGCTGACACCATATTGTCTTGATGATGACAGCTTTGTAGTAGAGGCAAAAGTCTGGGATTGTGATGCCTCCTGTTTTGGTTTTCTTCTTCAATATTACTTTGGCTACTTGGGGTGTTTTGTGATTCCATACAAATTTTAGGATAGTTTGTTCTAGCTTTGAGAAGAATGCTGGTGCAATTTTGATTGGGACTGCATTGAATGTGTAGATTGTTTTGGGTAATAATGACATTTTAACAATGTTTATTCTTCCAATCCATGAGCATGGAATGTTTTTCCATTTCTTTGTGTCTTTTTAAATTTCCTCCATAAGTTTTCAAAAGTTTCATACAGATCTTTGATATCTTTGGTTAGGTTTATTCCTAGGTATTTTATGGTATTTTTGTGCATTTGTGAATGGGTTCAGTTTCTTGATTTCTCTTTCTGTTGCTTCATTATTGGTGTATAAAAATGCAACCAATTTCTGTACATTGATTTTGTACCCAGCTACTTTGCTCAATTCACATGGATCAGTTCTAGTAGGCTTCTGGTGGAGTCGGTTGGGTTTTCCATGTAGAGTATCATGTCATGTGTGAAAAGTGGAAGTTTGACTTCATCTTTGCCAATCCTGATGCCTTTTATTTCCTTTTGTTGTCTGGTTGCTGATGCTAGCACTATGTTAAACAAGAGAATGGACATCCCTGTCATATTCCTGAGAGCTTTCCCCATTGAGGATGATATTAGCTGTGGGCTTTTCATAAATGGCTTTTATGATGTTTAAGTAAGCTCCTTCTATCCTGACTTTCCTGAGGGTTTTTATTAAGAAAGGATGCTGTATTTTGTCAAATGCTTTTTCTGCATCTATTGACAGGATCATATGGTTTTTATCTTTTCTTTTGTTAACATGATATATCACATTGATGGATTTGCAAATATTGAACCAGCCCTGTAACCCAGGAATGAATTCCACCTGATCATGGTGGATAATTCTTTTTATGTGATGTTGAATTCGATATGCTAGTATCTTGTTGAGTATTTTTGCATCTGTATTCATCAAGGATATTGGCCTGTAGTTCTCTTTTTTTTTGCTGGATCTCTGTCCAGTTTGGGAGTCAAAGTGATGGTGGTTTCATAGAATGAGTCTGGAAGTTTTCCTTCTATTTCTATTTTTTGGAATAGCTTGAGAAGAATGAGTATTAACTCTAATTTAAATGCCTGGTAGAATTCCCCAGGGAAGCCATCTGGCCTAGGGCTCTTATTCGTTGGGATATTTTTGAGAACTGTTTCCATTGCTTCACTGGCTATGGGTCCATTCAGGTTTTCTATCTCTTTCTGTTTGAATTTTGGTAGTGCATGTGTGTTTAGGAATTTGTCGATTTCTTCTAGCTTGTCCAGTTTGCTGGAATATAGTTTTCCATAGTATTTCCTGATAATTGCTTGTATTTCTAAGGGATTGGTTGTAGTAGATCCATTTTCATTTGTGATTTTCTCTGTTTGGGTACTTTCTCTTTTCTTTTTGAGAAGCCTGACTAGAGGTTTATCAATTTTGTTTATTCTTTCAAAAAACCAACTCTTGGTTTCATTGATCTGTTCAACTGCTTTTTTATTCTATATTGTTTATTTCTGCGCTGATCTTTATTATCTCTCTTTTCTGCTGGGTTTGGGATGCTCTTGTAGCTCTCCTAGTTCCTTTTGGTGCACTGTTAGATTTTATATTTGCGTTTTTTTTAGTTTCTTGAAATAGGCCTGGATTGCAATATACTTTCCTCTTAGGACTGCCTTTGCTATATCCCAAAGCATTTGGGTTGTTGTATTTTCATTTTCATTTGTTTCCACATTTAAAACTATGGTTTTAAATACTAATAGCCTGAATCATTTCCAATAAAATCACCAAAGATGTTCTCAATACCCCTTAAACCTTTCTCCAGATGTTTCCTTCCTGAATCCAAGGAGGGTCCACACAATCAATGACTTATATCATGGGGAACCAGTGAATGCTGACTCCGGGACCATAAGTGAGAAACTCTATAATTTACAGGCACAAAGAGTGGACAGGGAACACCTTGTGGCTGGATCTCTCATAACTTAATTGTGTTGCCACATAGGTAGATGTGGATTCTGGAGAGTGGTGATTTGACCAAGCTTATGCTTCTTTGAACTTCCCACTTCCCATTGAGCATGACCCATTCCAATTACACAAGGCCCTCCTGGACCCCTGGCTGCACGGAGTACAACTGAAAGGCTGGGTGTGACCTGCTAGAGGCTTATGGGACTTTTCTGGTAAAAAATCTCCAGTTGGGCACTCATTTGAAGAAGTCTTAGTAATGATTACAGAGTGAGTTAAAATAATAATGAATAAGCAAGGAATGCAATACTAAGTTCTGTGTTAAGGGATGGAAACAGCACAGGATCTTTCCTTAAAAATATATATATATATATTTTGGACCAGTAATTAAGAAGAAACAATTTAAAATCTGCTCTCAGGGTGCCTGGGTGGCTCAGTTGGTTAAGCATCCAACTGTTCATTTCAGCTCAGGTCATGATCTTGTGGTTTGTAAGATGGAGCCTGTATCGGGCTCTGCCCTGACAGCATTGAGCCTGCTCATGCGATCTTTCTCAAAATAAATAAACATCTAAAACATTAACACATAAATAAAATAAAATCTGCTCTCAGCTTTACAGGAGGCCTCAGTGTTTACTTACCCATGAACAGTTAGCATGACTTCATACTTGAGAGGTATTGCTAAAGTCACTTTGTTACGCTTCAGATTGTCCATTTCCCCTTCATTTGCACTACAGAAGCAAACAGAAGACACCCTGTTAGAATCCATCAAGCATAAAAATCATCTTCAGAGAGAACTAATCACATACCATGTATACCTAATATACTTGGAGGCTCTGGGGAGTAGAGAAAAAAGCAGATGTGATAGTAAGAAATGTTTATGACAGCGTTGGCAGAAATTTGCTCCCATTATTTACAGTGTTATTTGCTCCAAAGACAGATTTTTCTTCTTAGATCACACAAGAGATGTTTTCTCCTGCAGACAATGGAACATAGATCCAAAATTCCCCTTCAGTGCCCCCTGCTGCCCGCCACACCCTAAAGTCAGGGGTCCATTTCCTTTAGCACAATTCTTTCTTTCTTTCTTTCTTTTACAATGAAGTATACCAGGTGGCGTGCACGGTGATGTTGAGATCCTCCTCTGCTCTGCCGAGTGAGCTCACATCCAGGAGAAAGCTAACATCTATCTGTAAAACAGAGAGGGAAATGCCCAATTTTTTAAAAATCTAAAAATAATATTTTTTATAATCTGAATTTTCATTTCCCTTAATGTTTATGGTCTGTGGAATAGATTTGAGACGATGTTCTGGAAGCATCGAGTACCACTCAGGCAGCAAGCTCTGGGGAAGCTGTTGGGTTTGTGGCAATTTTAAAGCACCAGCGTTTCCACAGTGACATTCAGAGACAAAGCCTCCTCTAAATGTAAAGACAAGCAGGTCCAGACTGACAAAATTAGAGATGCTTTAACAACTTGAGTGGGGACTCTTGCCAGTAACACCTTTTTGTATAGCAGAGGTAACATGCCTGGCAGATAGGACCACCTGGGGTGGGGAGGGGTGGGGGGAGTGTTGGAGAAGGGTGAGACAGGGAAGCAGAATCCTGATCCACACATTCACATGCCCATCTTGACACAAACATGTGCCCCTGCTTTTTTTTTTTTTTTTTTTTTTTTTACAGTGAACATTGCCAAGAATATAAACACAATTTCAAAGATCTCAAGCCCAGTTGGTTGGAGTTTTATTTCATCACTTAGTTACTTACTCTAAGCAAATAAATAACAATGGTAAATTTTATATTTGCATGTGGCATACACATAGAAGAAACAAAATATTTTATATTCATGTTAGTAAGCAAAAATTACACATGCTAAATGCTTACCCTTGACAGGTGATCGACGTATATATAACCGACACTGCAGTCAAGTTTTACGAAGCCAGAGCTGTCTGTGACTTCGCAGTTTATTTGTTTCTCTTCCTAAAAGAAAAATTGAAACAAATGGTTTAGGTAAGAAGGAAACCAGAAGTTTGTAACATATGTTTAAAAATGTTTTTCTTTTAAAGAAAATCACTCCTGAAGAACTTGTTCTCCTGGAAGACTTTTTTTTTTTTTCTGTTTACTTTGGGGATAAAGAGAAATAAAAATAAAATTCATAAATATGTAAATAAAAATAAAAATTATAAATGTGTGTACATGGATATACATATATCAGTATAATTTAATACTCATATAAACTTTCCACAGAATAATTCCTGGACCTGTAGCTTTCATCCCCATTCATATTCTCTATTTAATTCAAGGTCCAGTTCCTTGAAAAATCTTGAAGAAAGGAATTAAGGAAGTCTACATTTCATTGGCTCTCTTTTGTCTGAGATGAGAGAATGTGACAAAGTATATAATTGTAATAACTGCCATTACAATAAGATATATATTCTAATATTTAGAAAAATATATCTCTATATATACTATATATACTCTATACATAATGTATCTCTATATACTCTATACATTTATATATGTATATAAATATACACTGTTATCTATATCCCATAGATGTATATATGCTATATATGGTATATACTATAGCTGTACTATATACTATATATTATATACATAGATGTATATTTATCTGAATATTTGTTTTCTCTCATACTATTGCAAATAGGCTGCCAATGCTCTAGAGAAAAGGGTAACTTATTTCTGAGAAGTCAAAGACCTCTCTAAATGCCCTTGCTTTGAAGACATGGCCTCTGGATACGAGAGGAATAAATTTGCTAAGGGATAAGATAGGCATTAAAAGAGAAAGTGACTGAGGCTTTTCTCTTTGAAATCAAACTTATTAATGCCTTGCTCATAGATTTAAGTGTTTATGACTGAGGCATGGTGGTAAGAACAGGTCTCTAGGTGCTTCAAACTCCTGTAGGAAAAGAGAAGTTGCTTGTGATCCAGTTGGTAACAAGATGTCAGAATTTGTGGAGAATTGCTTCTGTGTGGTATTTGCTGGAAGTTCTTTGGAAACAAGGCTGGGCATGTGAACTTAAAATGCAGAGCGGTAACTCTGGGATCCCAGCCTGGGGGACCAATAAGTATTGTTTGTACAGAGACCACAGCCAAGAAGAGCATGTTATCTGTGAGAAAGCAGTGGCACCCAGGCAGCTTGCTTGGACAGTTGGACAGTTGTGTCTCTCACACAGTAGCATTTGGAAGCAGGAAGCTAACTCTTTTGATCTCAGATCCTAAGGAACTTGTCATTTTAATCAGGAGCATGATGGAAGTCTCAAAAATCATTGGCAGCTTGAGTGATAAGACTGCATCTACCCCCAAATATTTAGGTCTTACATTGATGAAATGGATTATACCATTTACATTTTTTAAAAATGAATGCGACTATGGCTTTTGATACTTACCAGATCTAAAATCTTAATGAAGTAAAGACCGGTGGGGAGTCTGACATGCAGAGTTGTTTCATACGCATCATCTCCAGCATTAAACAAGGACACGTTCAACATCAACGTCTTCATACTTCCAACAGCAAGATAGGTTTTATTTTCATGTGGCCTAAAAATTTGTATTTAGTATTTAGTTCTTGTTTGGGAAATAAAAACCCCATCTCCTCATTTATCCTGAACATAAAATACTAATTTGGAAAAACACCATAGGGAGATGACCTCATACAAGTAGATACAAGTTCATGTTTGAAAGAACTCAGTTTCTCATGTTTCAGATAAATTCAGTCAACCATTACCCAGGAACTTTGTTATTTTTAATTAGTTAAAATTAAGCGAATCTGCTTTGCATTATCTATTTCACTTCTTCTATACTTTAACATTTTTCTCATATTTCACAGTATTTTTTTGTAAAAGCGAGGATTTTTCTTTTCTTTCTTTACCCTTGAAAAGACATTCAGCTTGCAGCTGCCCAAACCAAAGGGGGAAATGGGAGTAGTAGGGGAAAAGAAGAGAGAGACTACTTCCACCAAAATAGAGAATGCCTTGGTGTAAGGAACACAGCCCATGAAAAGGAGTGCTATGCCCAGCAAGTGGGTCCCACTATCGTCTGTTGCACTACCTTTAACGTCTTAAGGCAAGCTGGCCACCTCTACCAACAACTAGACCAAATTAAAAGCAGAACTGCAGCCACGCTTCAAAGCAGGATGCTTCATTGTCCTGTGTACTTGAAAGGGAAGGTGGCTGTGAATTTGACATGTGAGTGAGTTCAAGCTCTGGCTCTGGCCCCAGTTCTTTTGAGTAGAATGAGGTCATTTAGCATTTTTAAGGCTCAGTCACCATCTGTGATAGTAATGATTACTACTCTGAAGGTTTGGCTCATCCACAGTCCACAAAATCCACAGATCAATACCTTGATATACAGAAACCTGGGGCTTAAGATACTTATTCAAAGTACCACAGCTGGAAAGTTCTCGAGTCTCAAGGTAAATGTCTGCGCAGCCTAGTCTCTCTACCAATTAGAGAATTAGAAGAGCCAAAGAAAACTTTTACACAATGATTCTAAAAGCTCTCCTTAAAGACAGACATTCTTAAATATTGAATAATTTAAAATTTAGAAAACTTGGTTTAACCAGTGAAGGATGTGACTGACCCAAAGCTAATTATCAGGTGAAGATAATCATAACAATTACAAAGGTAAATATTCACCTAGCACTTGAAAATGTTTCCCCATGTTTACATTATATCATTCTAATCAACATCTGTATAGAAGATTAGTGTTTGAATAAACTATGGGAATGCTAAACACACAGTCTACATTTAATAGTTATTTCTGAATTGATTTCAAAGTGTGTTTGGAAATGGAGTTTAAGAACAGGTTCCAAAATTTATGCTTTGAAGGCACATGAAGGATTGATCAACTGTAATTGAAAGGTCGTATATAATGATATTCATTAGTCCCAGATCCAAAAATAAATTCCCACCCTTAGAGAGTATATATAGAAAAGGACAGATGTATAAACAAAGGTAAACAAATATTATAAATCCATGGAAAGGAGCTGTGAATAAACAGCTCTGGGAAATCAAGGCAGGGAACCACTTCTGACTGAGGGTAGCAAAGGCATGCTGCTGCTTGCTTTTCTATCATTCTGATTATTTCGTTTTAATTTTAGGACTTTTTTATATAAAGGTTGTATCAAAACTTCATGATTGAACATGACTCAACATTGATTATACCCTTAACTGATTTTTCAAGTCTTCCTTCTCCAATTCAGTTTTCACACTGCCAGAAAGGATCGCTTTCCAGAAAGCAAACTTGATAATGTCCTGCAGCCCCTTCAAGATAGTGTTGACTTACTAGCACAGCATGTGAGGCCTCACTGTACGCTGCACAACTCATTCCTTCGCTTGAGCCATACTTAACTGCAAACAGGTATTCAAAGACCTGCGTTCTGTGTCTTACGTCAAGCTATCTCTCCTGCCCTTTAACATCTTCTCTCTTCATGTCTCCGGGTGATTGGTTCTTGTTCAAGACTCCATGAAGTGTCAATGTTACTAGTTCTCACAAGTTCTTCCCATGGATTCTCAGTGCTAACCCCTATCAGTCAGCACTGCATTCTTTCTAAAAGTGGCTTCTCTCTCTCCGGAGCACACTGGGTACCCCTATGAGGAAGAATTTTCACATGGTCTCGTTTCTCTCATCATTAGAATAAGCCATACTAGAAAAAAGATGCTAGATCATGATGCTTTCTCAGAGCCTGAAAACACAATTAGTGTTCAAAAAAATATATATGTGGTATATAACTATCAAACGTTTTCAAGGGTTGGGTAACACTAAAGAAAAACATCAGAAAAATTGGAGAAAATGCTGGATATGTATCTGTAAGAAGTTCATTAACTCATTATGAATTCTACCAAGTTACAGTCCTGATTCTCTGTTCTGTGATGGCATATAAATTCCAAGTGTTTCATTTAGTAAACATCTACATTCATATGATCTGTGCCCATCACACAACTGAACCTTGTAGTGGCCATACAGTTATTGAACTGACCAATAAATTAATGGCAATATGAATACTGGAAAGAGTATGATTTTTGAGAATTTTTATGAACCTCACAATGGGCACATTTTAGACACATCTCTGTACTCTTTTACTTCAAATGGTATAGTTCTAAGAAATCAGTTCGCTTATGACTAAAAATTCTTCCCCTCTTATCTTGATTTTTTTTTCATTTTACACTTATCAAGATAGGATATGCATATTTTTCTCTTTGTACTAAGAGCACAATTCAGTGAATTTTTACGAACTGAATGCACTCAAGAAGCACCCAGATCAAGACGATGTATTACCAGCACGAGAGAGACAGGACTGTCTGCCCGGGGCCCCTTCCAGTCATTGTCCCGCCCATCCTCTTCCTTTTATTAGTTACAGGCTGGCTTTGCCCAGTTTTTTATTTCATGTAAGTAGAATCACAGAGAACTTTTAAATATCAGGCTTTCTGTATTTAAAATTTTGTTTATCACAATCTCTACTGATGCATGGAGTCCTAAACTGTTTGTGCTCACTGGTGTATATAATTCAGTTTGTAAAGATACCACATTTTATTTATCCACTCAATTATCATTGGGAATTTGGGCAATTCTACTCTGGAGCTATTAGTCTTTTGGTGAACATATAAATGTAATTCTTTTGGGTTAATCTCTGAGCAGACCCGTACAGTTTGTCAATCCAGGATTAACTCTTGAAAATCTCCAAATCTGGTTAAGTTTGGCAACCAGCTCAAATTACACCAACAAATTATATTTAATAAAATATAGGGAAACTATAGTATATCAACGAATAAAAATGTACTGTAGGACTGTCATGTAAAAGGCCAATGTACCATAGAGTACGGTTTCAAAAACTGCCTAAAGGCCAAATTTGGGCCCCTGCCTGGTTCGGTAAGAAAGGTTTATTGAAATACAGCCATACTCATTCATCTGTGGCCACTTCTGCACTATGAGGACAGAGCTGAGTTGCTGAGACAGACCTCTGTCCCACAAACCCTGAAGTATTTACTAGCTCTCCCTTCATGGAAAGAGTTTGCTGGCTGTACCAGAGGCCAATCTGAGAAGTGCAGTTGGTTTCAAAGTAAGCATACGACATAATATTGCTATATTTAAAGCCTGTATTATTCTGACAACAACAAAGGCTTTGTTATTTCGGATGGCATCAGATGCAGCATCAGAGAAAATGATGCCCCAGACCTTTAATTCTTTGGTTGGTACTGGAGACATCGAGGAGAAGGGAATGAGGGACACGTTCAGACGTATCGGGTCTAGTTTCTAACCCTATGGTTTGAGAAGTTGGGTCTTTTCTGGAAGGCTGTGTAACAACTAAAAACAGTCATTCTAAACCATGGCAAACATTTCAGGCGGAAAAACACCACTGTGGCAGCAAGCTCCATTCTTCCCACCATCTTAGGGAATGCCTGTGATTTACTCATTCCTGTGTTGTAAATCTTTGTGTTACTTAAGTAAGTATGCGTCTGTTTGTGGCACTGGGTTAGACGGCAGAAAGGAAAGGCACGAGAACCCGGCTGTCAGACGTTCCCCTCTCCCCACACTGCTCTACAGTCCCGTTACAACTACCGAAGCCTAAGAGGTTCTAAAAGTAAACTTCAGCTTGACATTAAAGTTTAATTAAGACTTGTAGAAGAGCTGCCTAGAAATAGACATTTATAAAATATTCTGGCTTGTACCCAAAGCATTAGTCACTGAACACCTTTGGGAAAGAAGTTGGCACTTAGACAAGCAACAGAAGGTGAAAGTACCGCATAAGCAGCTAGGTTCCAAGACAACAGCAAATTAAAGAGAAACACAATGTTCACATCTCAGCAGCTAGCCTCCTGGTTTATTTTCCATTTTTAAGCTATTTTGCCACATTTCCATAATTACGGTTCTCCTCTTTTTTCCTTTAATATACATCTTACTGTATCTTGATTCATTAACAAGGTGCCATCAGAAAGATACCCACCAGCTTTTTATATGAGACATAATAAAGGACCAGGTGCACATCTGGAAGTGCGACAAGGCTGAACCAGAGCTTTTGCCGGGAATCGTAGCTCATTCTTCATTAAAACATGCATAATGCGCACTTGAAATTTACAAAGCAGCCGAGAATCCACATAATTTAAACAAATCGAGGTACTGTGTACATACAGAATCATAACTTAATAAGTCAAAGAGGAAAGATAGAAAAATGATGTATTTCAGCACCAGGCTCTCTTTTCCTTGAGTGAGTGATACTGTTTTATTTTGCAAGAAATTCTCCCCAGTCTTAGTATAATGAATGCAGTTTGCCTTGATAGGATGAATTAGTGCTTCGTAGCTAACATGTTTTTAATCAAGATGTTAGAACAAAATCTCACGTAAACTGATAATGTACTTGTGTCAAGGTACAGGACTCATTTATATTTTTGACAAAAATCTAGCCTGCAGCAAGTGGCCTATGGGTCCACGTGAGAAATTGTCCTCTTTTTTTTACTAGTGATTTCAGGAAAAAAGAAAATACTGGAAAATTCTCATCAACCAGAGTATCAGTAACTGACATTTAAGAAGATTGCATTTGAATAGGGGCAAACTCACTGAGGTCCCAAGAGGTATAGCAGAAGAACATAGGTTGGAGGATACAGTAATTAGGAGGTTTTCATGGATAAAGCAATAATTCATCTTTCTAAAACTCTGAGGTCAGCGAAGCATAGACTCCTACCATCTATTTTAAAAATGGACAATTTTGTTAGACTTACTCTTTGGGGGACAAACAGCATAGTGGCAGATGCTGTGCATTGCCCACTGTCCACCCAACAGTCATTTTCCTTCTTAGCTGCTAGAAGAACCCCAGATTATTCAGGCAGAAGGCAGTATTCATTCCCTTGATACTGCAGAAGAGAAGCCCCTAATTTAGCTTCAGGGAATGAATTAGGATTGATCTATCATGATCATGAGGACTCCATTCTCCTTCCACATGATAGATTCTGGGATGAGTACGTGACAAGGTCTCATTAACCAGAAGAAGAAATCTACAAAGGCGCTTCCCTTCCTAGAAAGGCAGCCTCAAGTGGGCCCAGAATTTTTACTCTTGCCCCTTTTCTTCCGTTGAGAATCTTGGTGCTGCCATAGCCATGGGGTGACCATGAGGGAAGAGCCGAGAGAACTGGAAGACAACCATGCATGTCCAGATTTTGCTAGCTGCCCATTAAACCTGCAGCCACCTCCTGCTTCTTATGCAAAACAATTAAGCGCCTTCATTGTTTAAGTCAGTATTCATCAAGTACTGTTACTTGCAATGAAAAGCATTCCTAACGGATATGAATGCACTTGCTCAGGAAAAGCCTACACCACTTGCCTGGGACACACGACTGAGGTAGAACAGGGAAGTAGCGTCATTTATCTATATGAAAGACTAGATTTCAAAGTGCCTATGTGATGCCTAATGCCTGTTATTAGATTTGTGATCTTGATAAAATCATACTTGTTAAACATTTTGCAGTGCAAGCCCATTTGAATGGAGTTTATTGTCCTGAGAATTTAGACATTCAGGGGGAAGCCTCCACTTAATGAAAACATGAGACAGAGTGTGCTTATGTGCTGTGTAGCTTGCTCTAGGCAGTCTGCTACCACAGTCCTAAGAATGCATGTTCTTTACTGAGGAAATAAATGTATTTACCTAAAGCAGGTTTGCAGCTCTGAGGCACAAACACCATTATTGTCAGTGGGGTTCTATTCAGGGGAATGTATAGAACAAGTAGTCACGTGTGCTTACTATTACTGAGAAGAGAGAGAAGACTTCCTTGTGAGAGAGGCATATTTCTGTCTGATAGCATATAATGTACCATAATGCAAAGCAATCTGTTCCCTTCACGGTGGGCCTAAAAATTAAGAGTTTTCATTTGAAGATTTCCCAAGTTATCAATCATTTACCTTAACAGAAACAGCCTGTAACTTTCCTAGTTGATACAAAAGATGTGGGACTTAACCCTTACCCTGGTGTCTTTGGCACTTCAAACCTCGTGAAACTAACAACCTCTGACCCAGTCAATCAGCGGCTTTCTTGGAACATAGAGACATTAAACTTTGGGCAAATAACCAGTTCATGTGTGGAAAATGTTTAAGATTCATTGGTACTATTTCATTTTATGGCTTAACTAAAACTTTTAATTAAAACATTTTTTAAATTTTTTTTTTTTTTTTATCATTTGGAAGAGAGACAGAGACAGAGAGAAAGCATGTACAGGTGAGCTGGAGAGAGTCAGAGAGACAGAGAGAGAGAGAAAATCCCAAGCAGGCTCAATGCTGTGAGTGTGGAGCCTGAGGCAGGGCTCTATCTTACAAACAGTGAGATTATGACCTGAGCTGAAATCGAGTCCAAAACTTAAATGACTGAGGCAAACAGATGTGCTAACTTTTTTTTCCCCAATCAAAAGCTATACATATGCCAACAGTAATGTTAGCAACAGTAAGTGTTGGAGCGCCTGGGTGGCTCAGTAGGTTAAGCATCTGGCTTCCGGCTTCAGCTCAGGTAATGATCTCACAGTTTGTGGGATCAAGCCCTGTGTCAGGCTCTGTGCTGACAGCTCAGAGCCTGGAGCCTGCTTCGGATTCTGTGTCTCCCTCTCTCTCTGCCCCTCCCCTGCTCACGCTGTTTCTCTCTGTCTCTCAAAAATTAAAAAAGAAAAAAGCATTAAAAAAATACAAATGAAGGTGCACCTAGGTAGCTCAGTCGCTTAAAGCATCCAACTCGGCTAAGGTCATGATCTCACAGTTTGTGGGATCGAGCCCCGCGTCAGGCTCTGTGCTGATAGCTCAGAGCCTGGAGCCTGCTTCGGATTCTGTGTCTCCCTCTCTCTCTGACCCTCCCCCTGCTCCTGCTGTCTCTCTCAGTCTCTCAAAAAGCAAACAAACAAACAAACAAACCAGTAACTGTTACGAATCTTTACGTACTGCAGGCTTTGTGCTAGGAGCTTGGTTTGCATCACTGCATTTTATTTTAAAACAACCTTATAGAATACGTATAATTTTACTTTCTTATCAATGAGGAAAAGAGATTTATAGAAGTGATAAGGCTTCTCTGAAAAGATCACTCAGCTAGTAAAGTAGATACATTTGAACCAGTTTACCCTGACTCTGAACCTGAAGCAACTACAACATCGCTTCCCAGATTTTAGTTTGATAAGAAATACTCATAGCCCTACTAATACCGAACATTTCTGGTCTGGTGCCCATAGATTCTTATTTGGATGGTCCATCTCCTGGAAAACTACATTTCTCTTAAGCATTCCAGGTGAGTCTCATGATGGGGACTCAAAGACCATACCTTCAGAAACACTGCCTTACCCTCCACTGGCTGTCATTTAAAATTACAATAGACTTGATAGACTTTAAAAAAAAGATCACTTCAATTTAAAAATGTAAAGTAGGTACTACAATTTCTTATTGTGATAAAATATGTAGAGAAGACAAATAATGAAATTATTTCATATCTTAATTCAATAAAATGTACTTTCATTCTTCAGGAAAGAAGCATCCATAGTAATACGTTCACATAAACCTCAAGGTCCCATTTTTTCGTAGGCCAGAGTGGTCACAGAGAAAGGGGACAAAAGGACAGTGGGGGCATCTGATTTATGAAAATGAAAACACAACTTGTTTATAGCTTAGATAAGCTTTCCCCACACAGCTCTCCTTATCAAAGGCCAGTGACAGCAAAAACACTAAGAATACTAAGCATTTGACAAAGAAAATAAACTCATGAATGGGAAGGTTGTAAATTATTCATCTAATAACTCAACAAAGGCACCACATTACATGCTGGGGTACAAAGTAGTTAGTAGTCATTGTTTTTGGACTCTCTGAGCAGCCAATCTGGATAATCTAAGTATAAAGTCCAATTATAAATCAAATAGGTTAGGGCTTCCTGGCCCTCAACCGTGGATGCTCAAGGCTATCCTGGCATTGACTAAGTGAAAAGAATTAATTTATTCTCTGCCATATGTGATCCCACCCCAGCAGGGTACTCAACACTGTTTGTCAACCTTTTTACTCATTCCTATCCCATTTATCCTAACAGCCCTTTTGAATCTTTTCCCATTCCCTTCAAGTTCTCAGATCCATCCTCAAAGCCCTCACTTTGCATATATAAACTCCTTTTTAATCCTGGCCATCCATGAATTCTCTGCATTTCTCTTTCTTGCACACAGATTTCTTAATCCACGTCAAGCACCTTTTCATAGTGTCTTAGCTCAAGGTAAGGAGAATCTTAACTTCTAAGGTGAACTCCTACACCTGAGTCCGATGGCACTGCATACTGTTTCCTTAGGACCTTGCTCTCCTCCGTTCTCAGCAAACATCCATTAGTCACCTGGAGCGTTCCAGACACTGTGTTGGACACTGGGAGCACTGGGATGGAAAGACAGAAACCTGCCTTGATGCAGCTCACAGGACGGCGTGGAGACAGACAATAATGTGGTGAGCCTCAGTGCAGTGGGACCAGGGTTCAGGCAGCTGGAGACAAAGGGGGCTTTACCTAGACAAGAGCTGCGATTTATAAGATAAGTAAGAATTAACCGGGTAGGTAAGTGGGAGAAACAAAAAGACACAGAGGCTCAGGAAAGTAGGCATGGCCAAGCAACTCTCAAGTATTCTGCCATCAACGGAAAAGAGTCCTATGGCATTGCTGAGAAAGAACATTAAGGAGTTTATGTCCGAATGCTCACACTCTGGAATGACCACAGTTAGAGGAATTAGAAAATGTAAAATCAGAGGCCCAAAGGCCAGACAGTAGGAAAGCCTGGTGATCCAGGCAGGATATTGAGCACCTGGTTTGGAGCAATAGTGGTAGAGATAGAAAAGTATGACAGATCTAGAGAATATACCTTTAGGTGGTAGTAGCACAGAACTGGGTAATTTACTGTGTTTCAGGGATAAAAAAAAAAAAAAGTAAGAAGAATGCAGGCTGAGCTCCAGGTTGTTGGCTTTTGTAACTCTTGGTTGTGTCACTGGTAGATAGTGACTGGATCCCCAACAGACGTGTCTTAATGGAAAGTCAGAAGTGTGAATGTGGAACTCTGAGATACTGACCTGAGCAACAGCAGTGTAGACAGGCCGGGGAGGTCACAGCTGTGGGCAAGATCACCCATGGAAAATACAGGAGTGTGAGAAAGAAGTGAGAGAGAACGGTCCAGGAAGCCAGGAGTGCCAAAATCACAGATCCTCCAAAGACAACAGAGAAAGAGCTAGAAGGCTAGCAGAAGGCTAGTTTGATGGCAATATGGAACTTAAAGCAAAAGACATGCAAAAGGTGAAGTGAGCGGCTGTCAGATGCTTCAGAGGAGAATTCAGGTTGAGTTTGAAAAATGCCCCCTGGTTTTAAGGACCTTTTAGTACTCCCTCTGTCTTTGACCCTCACACTTGTTCATGTTTCCCATGATTAAACAGATTTTACCAGTACATAAAAATTCTTCCGTTGAAACTACTCGTCCCCAGTATACTATTTTTCCTTAAGCCCTGACTGCCATTTGGCTATTACTGCAATGACATTTCCATCTCACAATTTTCCAGGGACAGCCTTTTCTCACCCACCAGTCCCGTTCTAAATGCCAATTCCCATGACCTTTCCTCAGGCATTGTGCTATCTGATCTCTCTACAAAATTTTACAGTATTAAGTCTCTCTCACTATTCTCCTTTGGCTATTTCATGATGGGTTTGGTTCTCTTCTTAATTCTCCAAAGATACCTCTTCAGTTTCCCCCCACCCCAGGGACTCACTATTCTTGTTAAGATCTTTAAATAAAATCGACTCCGCCCCAAAGGGATCCTTAGTTCTTTTCTCTGCAATTCCCATCTCCACACATTTCCCTCCCCCGAGCCCTGCATGCTCACGAACTACTCATGGATAGAAGACTTCCAAATACAATCCCCAGCTAGATTTTCAAGCAGAACGGAAAGCTGCATATTTGGAAATCTCACCAAATTCAACATGCCACAATTTAAACTTGTTTCCTTTCTATCCCTACCTCCACAAAACTGGTTCCTGGTTTCCTGTCCTGCCAAGGACTCCGCTTTTACTTCCTGTACAGAATGAGCCTTCAACCTAAGTTTAGATTCCCTCTGTCTGGTCCTCATTTCTCATATCTTCCCTCTAGCCCACAGAGCAACTTCCAAATAAGGTATTTAGACAAGATACAAAATAGCAGTGGCTTATTTCCCATGGTAAAATAGTAACAGCAAGCAACCTTTATCTAATTTTCACTATGTGTTGTGTAGGCATTCTTAGCATGGTAATGTATTTTCTTTTTACTCTCCCCCCTTCCAGGAATTTAGACAAGCAAGTGGTTTATTCTTTTTAAAATGTGTCATATATACGTTTAGGTATTTCTTTTGTTTTGTACATGTGTCTGACTCGTGACCAATTCATGCATGATAAAAACAAACAAACAAAGCCTTATGTTAGTGGATGCTAGCTCATTTTGCCGCCTAAACTCTATTAACAGGCACTTGCAATGTCTGAAACATAACTATGATAATGATAACTCAAAGCATGATTAAATCCTAAAATATCTTCTGAGTGGTCAGTAAAAGATTAAAACTTTGGTGCACATTCTCATTATTTCAAAAAGTGGTTAGCACTCAGTATACATGTTCAGTGAGCGATGTGCAGACCCCTTCCTCTCTCTCAGCAGGATGTTGTTCTTTCTCAATCCCTTGAATGCCAATAATCCCCAAGGATTAGTCTCTTCAGAACCCACAAGCACACACCCGTTACCCATCTTGGTGAGGAAAAGGAAACTACACTTACTTAAAAAATCCAACTCTCGCAGAAACCTGTAAGTCAGCAGAACAATTTTCATGGGCACAAAATCTTGCAAAATTAATCTGGAAATAAAACAAGACAGTTTTTTATGTTAGTTTAATAAGTAGGTATACTACTATTTTTTTAAAGAAATTGACATCTATGATATACGAGAAATATGAAAATGCTCAATGCCTTACTTTGTCCCTTTTGAAGAGTTCAATTTGAGAATTAGTCATGGGTTCCAATGACAAGTAACTGCAGGGCTAAAGGAACCAAGTTCTTCTGATAGGTTAATGTAAAGCCTAAATTTGTTAAATTGGAAAAATTGTTTCTTCTGCAATTGCTATAAAGAAATGAGTTCAATCAGGCTGAGGTAGGACTCTAGGTAAGTGTTAAACCCTAGGTTTAAAATCTGCGCTGCCAATGTGTCCTTTGCTGAGTTCCTCTCAATTTTCTGGAGCTGCAGGGCGATCCCACACATGACAAGCATGGCAGGCACTTTTCACAGGTGGTGGGACAATGAACTTCTATTTATTGAAAACAACAAAATGTAGAAATTTAGAAGTTTTATTTGAGGACACCTTAAGCAAAATTAAATGATAGTCTATCCTAAGGGTTCTAAAATTTATTTAACTCAGAACATTTTATTTTTATTTATTTTTTTAATGATTTATTTATTTTTTTGATACAGAGAGAGACAGAGCATGAGAGGGGGAGGGGCAAAGAGAGAAGGAGACACAGAACCAGAAGCAGGCTCCAGGCTCTGAGCTAGCTGTCAGCACAGAGCCTGACGCGGGGCTCGAACCCACGAACGTGAGATCTGACCTGAGCCGAAGCCGGAGGCTTAACTGACTGAGCCACCCAGGTGCCCCAACTCAGAACATTTTAATAGGACCCAGATATATTAAAAGGTAGATGGGAAGATCTGAGGTCTAAGAAAGAGGAAAAAGTGGAGAGAGATAAAAAGGAAGCTAAGAGAAATAGGTAAAGAGAGAAAGATGCTGAGAAAAATCTAGACAGTCACAGAAGGAGCTAGGTTCACTAAGTGGGAAAGGACTAGCATGTTGTCAGGGTGTCAGACCACAGACTACCTCAACCTGCTGAAGCAGAAGGGAAGTGTAAATCTTTCTCTAAACGATTAGGTAAATGTGATTTTTTCCTACCACTCTGACTTGTAAAGCAGCTTGTTCTAAAAATCAAAATGCAGATTATTCTAACGTAACTATAAATGGCTAAGGTCTTGGCTTGTGCACTTACAATATTGCATTTTTCATTATTAAGCATATTTAAAAATAGTTGATATTGACACCTGAAGTTCAAAAGAAGAGTAAAAACACCGATTTCCACAAATCTATTCATAAGAATATCAAGAAAACTTCCTTTTAAGTTATGTTCATTTGATTTAGCGTTCTAGACTAGAGAGTCATGATTGTAAGCTCAAATATCTTCCGGTGATTTAAGGGGTACTTGTCTAAACAGGACGCGACCTAGCCCTTTAAATGTCGCCTCCACATTTTACATTCTGTGTCCCATCAGCAAATGAATAAATACTTTAAAGCATGCCCCCAAACATCCTGTTGATGACTTTGTTGGACAGTAAAGGTCTGAACAACTGGACTACTGGGAATAAACAATCTGCCAGTGAAACAGAGATCTTGGGGAATACATTAGAAAAAGCAATCCACTGATTAGAATGCAAGATCCATCTCAAAACGCAATAGGATCGTGGAATGTGGCTAAAAAGCCTATGGCTGAATATGAAAAAGAAATTCTGTATAACAGAAATACTTATGCTTATAAGTGAGTAAAAGCTGGCAAAGGAACTTGACTTATAAGACATGAGTGTATCTGTGGGTAAGGAGGCAGATTGAGAGATAAGGGACAGAAAATGAAGAGGAGGAGGATAAACCTCATGAATGCAACTCACTGTCATTAGAAGTGCTCCCTAGCAATATATTTTCCTCATGGGCAAGGTACCGAGGAGGCAAAATTAACATCTCATGTGTATGGGAAGCCATTTCTTGAACTAAATGCGTATTTAAACATATTCAGCTCAATATCCTGAAGGGAATATAAAAAGTAAAGGAAAATGGAAAATAAGGCAGAGCATAAATCTCTTTGTATATTAAGAAACTCGATTTTAAAATTTTAAGGAATTCAGAAAGATAATTCATTTCCCCAGAATTAAGTAATGTTTAAAAAAATAGTTATATGCATATGTTTTGAATAATGGAAAATATTCTTACTGTTTTTTCAATTATGTCTTTTTCTTTCTTCTGCTGAAGAATTGGTTGAAGTGGTGGGAATTCCTCTGTACTTCGTTTACTGATGGCATGATGCCCAAGGCGGTAGGCAGCTTCAATCTGAATTGGGGTGAGGATGTCCCGCACATCTTTCTGAGGGAACATAAAACCGTAAGTTAGAAAAAAGAATAAGCATGTGAATCAAAAAACAAATACATAAAGCTCCTCCTTTCCTGCATTAAGGCCAAACAACACGGGAAACAAAGTATTTACCTTTTCATCTAAATTGTTACAATACATTGAATGTGTATATACTTTTCTATATTCTAAAAGCATGGATGTTTATTAGAAAAGATACAAAAAGTGTAAAATAGAAAAACCTCTATCCATCCTGTAATAGTTACATAGTTTTATGTTTGGACATACTTTCTTCTGCAGTACTTTCCTGGCATACTTATTATCACCTGACCTTATATCATAAGCTTTTTCCAGCATTAATTCTTTGTAAATCATTTCAAATGATTTCAAATGGTCAACATTTTAGTCTATTTAACGTTTCACTGTGGTAGACTTGTAGAAATAAGGTATCTTATTTCTCTCTTAATTTATTCAAGTTTTCTTTTTGTATCAGTAACATTTTAATTCAATGTTATTCATTTGATTTTAATGTTTATTATTAAATATATTTTTTGTTATTCTTTGTGAGGTTTTCTAATTCTGTTTTTAAATAGAATATAAATGGTATGTAGGAAAGTTATTTGTTTTGTATATTTAATCCTTTATCCTAGTCACTTTACTGAGTTTTCAGTTAAGCATCCAACTTCAGCTCAGGTCATGATCTCACGGTTTGTGAGTTTGAGCCCTGGATCTGGCTCTGTGCCACAGCTCAGAGTGTGGAGCCTGCTTCAAAGTCTATGTCTCCCTCTCTGCCCCTCTCCCACTCATGCTGTCTCTTACTCAAAAATAAAGAAATATTTAAAAAATTATTTTTTTCATTTGATTATTCACTAGCCTCATTAAAAAATATACTACAGGGGGAGGGGTCAAGATGGCGGTGTAGTAGAGGGACTCTGGGCTAGTCTTGTCCCTTGAACACAGCTAGAGCAACATCAAGTCATTTTGAACACCTAGAAAATCAATCTGAGGATTAAGAGAATAATCTGGATAATGTGAGGGAGAGAAATTGGTAGGTATGAAGTTCAGTGACATGAGGTAGGGGAGAGAAAAACCCACAGTGCCACATAAGGTAGGGACCCCTTTCTGCACAGGAGAGCGAGCATCACAATGGGTTTGGGCAAAAAAGCATTCCCCCAAAACCAATGACTGGGAAATTGGGAGGAATGGACCATCACAAGTGTTTGCAAACATTAGAGCTCAAATTCTGAGGTTTTGGAAGTTAGTGCCATTCACTGGAGTTGATCTAGGCAGGTGGAAGGAGGGTTGAGGCCCCTGAGAGTGGACAGAGTGGTATTGGGGTCCCCTGGGTCTCACTCTGGGAGACAATATTCCTCTTCCTGGAGTGCATTTGGAAGGATGGATTTCCTCTCTAGGGACAAAAGACCTGGCTTAGTACCTTTGAGCAGCCGTTCAAAAGCTGCTTGCAGCTTTTCTCTGTGCTTCACCATAAACTCCAGGCACCTGCATGGCCCTGCAGCTGTTCTTCTGGGACAGAAAGGGACCAGGCACAGCGCTGCAAGGCTCTCCTCCAGAGGAGAGGAGTGGGTCTGTGTAATCCTTTAATTTGGAGTTTTGAACCCCAGTTGTGCACTAGAGCTAAAACACAGAAGAGCTGTGGTGCCAGGCATGTCGATGGCCCAGGCTCAGATTGGTTGAGGGCAGGGATCTGATGGAAGTCTGGGCCACAGGATGGGGAGATTGTGTGCATGTCTTTGAGGGTTTCCTGAACAGTGGTTGGTGCGAGCTCCTGGGCCCTGGGACTAGAGAGCAGAGTAACACCATCTTCCCTCCTGCCTACCAGCAGGTTTGGACTTCAGTGGCCAACATAGCGCCCCCTACTGGAGGCGGGAGCCACTTACACCAGCTCCCCCACCCCCTTACGTTGCAGGAGCATCTCTACTAGGTCGGGTCCCTGAGCCAGCACAGCTGGCCTCTCCCAGAGAGGACCAACACAGGCACTCCCGTCAAGCCTACTGATCACACAGTATCAGTTTCAGTTCTGATGGAAATAGGACCAGGTGCTTTTTTCTTTTCTTTTTTTGAATCAGGTTTATAGTTTTTTTGTTCCTTTTTTTCATTTCCTTGTTTTTTTTGGATCAGGCTTCTTTTTCTTTCATTTCTGGTTTTTTTCTTCCATCGTTTTTGCTTTCTTTTTCTTTGGAATCAGGCTTATAGTTTTTTGTGTGTCTGCCCTTTTTGTTCATTTTCCTTTTCTTTATTTCTGGATAAGGACTTTTCTTTCTTTTTTTTTTTTTTTAAATCAAGCTTATTTTAACCAACAAACCAAAGCACACCTAGTTAAAGGTCCCAACACTCCTCACTGAAAGCAAGGAGGAGCTCTGCAGAGGACTGACCTGGGGGAAGAGCAGCCAAATCACAACAGCAGAGCACACACAGCATACAACAGAAGTGCTTCTGGAAGTGCCAAGACCTGGACAGTGTATCACCCCTTCCTAATATAGCATTACACTTAGGACAAAATATAACATGCTTTCCTCAACACACAAAAGACAGAAACCTAGATAAAATGACACGATAGGGATCTCTCCCCCAAAGAAAGATCAAGAAGAAACCACAACCAGGGATTTGCTCAAAACAGATAAATAATACATCTAAATAAGAATTTAGAATAACAGTGATAAGAAACTAGCTGGACTTGAAAAAAAAGCATAGAAAAGACCAGAGAAACCCTTGCTGCAGAGAAAAAGACCTAAAAACTAGTTAGACTGAAATAATAAATGCTATAATGAAGATGCAAAACTGATTGGATGTGATTACAAGGATGGAAGAAGCAGAGGACTGAATAGGTGATATAAAAGATAAAATTATGGAAAATAATGAAGCTCAACAGGAGAGTGAAATAAAACTATTAGATCATGAATACAGACTTAGGGAAATCAGTGATTCTACAATGTGCAATTATGTATGTATCATAGGACTCCCAGAAGAAGAGCAGGAAAAAGCGGCAGAAGGTTTATTTGAACAAATTATAGCTGAGAACTTCCATAAACTGGGGAAGGAAATAGGCATTCAAGTCCTAGGAACACAGAGAACTCCTCTCAAAATAAACAAAAACAGGTCAACACCATGACACATCATAATGAAACTTGCAAAACACCAAGATAAAGAGAATTATGAAAGCAGTCAGGGACAAAAGGTCCTTAACCTACAAGGGTAGACACAAAATTAGCAGGAGACCTGTCCACAGAAAGTTGGCAGGCCAGAAGGGAGTGGCATAATATATTCAGTGTGCTAAACAGGAAACCTATGTAGCCAAGAATACTTTATTCAGCAAGGCAGTCATTCAGAATAGAAGGATTTGCTCCTTCTTTTCTGTCTTTTGCAAAGGTTTCCAAAACAAGCAAAAACTAAACCAGTTCTTCAAAAATATTTAAAGCAGGACAGAGAGACCAAAAGCAACAAAGACTAGAAAGGAACAGAGACAATCTAAATGTACAGCAACTTTACAGGTAATACAGTGGCACTAAATTCATATCTATCAATAATTACTCTGAATGTAAAAAGACTAAATGCTCCCATCAAAAGATACAGGGTATCAGAATGGATTAAAAAAAAAAAAGACCCTTTGATATGCTGCTTCCAAAAGACTCATTTTAGACCCAAAGACACTTCCAAAATGAAAGTCAGGGGGTGAAGAACCATCTATCATGCTAATGGGCATCAAAAGAAAGCTGGAGTAGCCATACTTAGACAAAGTAGACTTTATTTTTTAATGTTTATTTATTTTTGAGATTGAGATAGAAATAGAGCGTGAGCGAGAGCAAGCAAGCAAGTAGGGGAAGGGCAGAGAGAGGGGGAGACAGACCATCTGAAGCAGGCTCAGCACTGTCTGCTCAAAGCCCAACATGAGGCTTGAACTCACAAATCATCAGATCATGACTTGACCTGAAGTCAGACTTATAACTGACTTAACCACCCAGGTGCCCCCAAACTAGATCTTAAACCAAAGAGGATAATAAGAGATCAAGGAGAATACTATATCATAATAAAGGGATCTATCCGACAAGAGCAGCTAACAATTGTAAATATTTATGCCCCAATCTTGGAACAGCCAAATATATAAATCGATTAATAACAAACTTAAAGATCGCTTCTCGGCCTTTTGGCTAAGATCAAGTGTAGTATCTGTTCTTCTCAGTTTAATAACAAACTTAAAGAAATTCATTGATAATAATACATTAATAGTAGGGGAGTTAAACACTATCTATAGCAATGGACACATCATCTAAGCAGAAGATGAACAAGGAAACAATGGCTTTAAATGACACACTGAACCAGATGGACTTAACAGGTATATTTCAGAGCATTTCATCCTAACACAACAGAATATACATTCTTTTCAAGTGCACATGGAACTTTTTCCAGAATAGATCATACTGGGTCACAAATCAGGCCTTGAGCACTACAAAAAAGACTGAGATCATACCATGCAGATTTTTAGACCACAACAATCTGAACCTTGAAGTCAACCTCAAGAAGAAAAATTTAAATCCATCAAATACATGGAGGTTAAAGAACATCCTGTTAAAGAACAAATGGATCATTTAACCAGGAAATTAAAGAATTAAAAAAATACAATGAAGCCAGTGAAAAGGAAAACATGACAGTCCAAAAGTGTAAAGGCAGTCCTAAGAGGGAAGTATATAGCAATTCAGGCCTTCCTCAAGAAGGAAGAAAATCTCAAATATACAACCTAACCTTATACCTAAAGAAGCTGGAAAAAGAACAGCAAATAAAAGCCCAAAACCAGGAAAAGAAGGGAAATAATAAAGATTAGAGCAGAAACAAATTATATGGAAATAAAAAAAAAAAAAGATCAACTAAACCAGGAGCTGGTTTTTGAAAGAATTAACAAAAATTGATAAACCCCTAGCCAGACTTTTATCAAAAAGAAAAGGAAAGACCCAAACTGATAAAATCACAAATGAAAGAACAGAGATCACCACCAAAACCACAGAAATACAAACAATTTTAAGAAAATATTATAAGAAATGATATGCCAACAAATTGGGGAACCTGGAAGAAATGAATACTTAGAAACATATAAACTACTAAAATTGAAACAGGAAGACCTAGAAAATTTGAAGAGATCCATAACAAATAAGGAAATTGAATCAGTAATAAAAAATCTCTCAATAAGCAAGAAGCCAGGGCCAGATGGCTTCCCAAAGTAATTCCACCAAACATTTAAAGAAGAATACCTAGTCTTTTGAAACCATTCCAAAAATAGAAATGAAAGAAAAACTTCCAAACTCATTCTATGACACCAGCAGTACCTTCGTTCCAAAGCCAGACAAATATCCCATTAAAACCTAAAATTACAGACCAATGTCCCTGATGAACACTGGTGTAAAAATTCTAAGACACTAGAAAATTGAATCCTCAGTACATTAAAAGAATTATTCACCATGATCAAGTGGAATTTATTCCTCAGTATCTGAAAATAAATGTGATATTACCACATTAAGAAAAGAAAGGATAAGAAACATATAATTCAATAGATGCAGAAAAAGCATTGGATAAAAATACAGCATCTTCCTTGATAAAAACCTTCAAGAAAGTAGTGATAGAAGACCCACAGCTAGTATCATCCCCAATGGGGAAAAGCTGAGAGCTTTTCCTCTAAGGTCAAGAACAGGACAGTAATGTCCACCCTCACCACTGTTGTTCAACACAGTACTGGAAGTCCTAGCCTCAGCAATCAGACTACAAAAAAAATTATAAGGCAAGGAAGAAGTCAAACTTTCACTATTTGCACATGACATGATACTCTTCATAGAAAACCAAAGACCACCAAAAAATTGCTAGAACAGGTACATGAATTCAGCAAAGTCACAGGATATAGAAAAAAAAAAATCAACAAATCCATGGCATTTCTATACACCAATAATGAAGCAACAGAAAGAGATATAAAGGAGTCAATCTCATTTACAACTTCACCAAAAACCATTCAGATACCTAGGAAAAAACCTAACCAAAGAGGTAAAAAAATAAGAATGTTTATGCTGAAGACGATAGACTAGTTATGAATGAAATTGAAGATGAAAAAAATGGAAAAAACACTCCATGCTCATGAATTGGAAGAACAGTTCCTGTTAAAATGTCTATAGTACCCAGAGCAATATACACATTCAATGAAATCCCAATCAAAATGCCACTAGCATTCTTCACAGAGCTGGAACAATTCTAAAATTTGTATGGAATCAGAAAAGACCCCGAATAGCCAAAATAATGTTGAAAAAGAAAAACTAGATCGGAAGACATCACAATCCCAGACTTCAACCTGTATTACAAAGCTGTCATCATCAAGACAATATGGTACTTGCATAAAAACACACACATAGATTAATGGAACAGAATAGAGGACCCAGAAATGGACCCAAAACTATATGGTCAGCTAATTGTTAACAAATAGGAAAGAATATGCAATGGAAAGAAGTCTCTTCAGCAAATGGCGCTGGGAAAACTGGATAGCAACATGCAAAAGAATGAACTTTCTTACACCATACACAAAAATAAATTCAAAATGGATGAAAGACCTAAATATGAGACAGGAAACCATCAAAATCCTAGAGGAGAACACAGGTAGCAACCTCTTTAACCTTGGCTGCAGCAACTTCCTAGTAGACAAGTCCCTGCAGGCAAGGGGAACCAAAGCAAACATGAACTATTGGGACTTCATCCAAGATAGAAAGCTTTTGCACAGCAAAGGAAACAATCAACAAAACTAAAAGGCAACAGACAGAATAGAAGATATTTTTCAATGACATATCGGATAAAGGGTTAGTATCCAAAATCTATAAAGAACTTATCAAACTCAACACCCAAAAGATAAGTAATACAGTTAAATGGCCAGAAGACATGAAGAGACACTTCTCAAAAGAAAAAAAAAAAAACACCTATACAAATGACAGACACATGAGATGTTCAACATCACTCATCATCTGGAAATACAAATCAAAACCACAATGAGATACCACCTCACACCTGTCAGATGGCTAAAATTAACAACTGAGGGAACAACAGATATTGGTAAGGATGCAGATAAAGGGGAACCCTGTTACACTGTTGGTGGGAATGCAAACTGGAACAGCCACTGTGGAAAAATAGTATGGAGATTCCTCAGAAAGTTAAAAATAAAACTAGCCTATGACACAGCCTATGACACAGCAACTACTATTTACCCAAAGCACACAAAAAAGAAGATACTACACAGTATCAAATTTGTTTGCTAACATACATGTATGTACAGTACATGTATGTAGTAAAATAACTGACAGGAAAATAACTTTGAAAGCATTCGGCATTCAATTAAAGAATAACTTCAATAGACAGTAAGTTGTTTTAGAATCTCAAGTCTATGAAAAAAAATATGAAAGTCCAGTAATATATAAAATATGATAGCTCTTAGAAAGCTCTTAATCTGAGCCTTCTTTAGACAGAAATGAGATCTTCAAAGTGTAGTTAACAAAATAGACTTCTTTCTTTTTATCATTATTTAAGTAGGTTGGCAAATAAAATTTTACTGATAAAGTAATCCAGGAGGATTTTAGCAGAATTCAGGAGACAATTTAATTAAATTACATGAAATGAGACATGTTAATGGCAAAGCTATAAAACAAAACAACAAAAATTAAATAAAGACATGACCTAAGGACTTGAGAAGGCAGTTAGCAATCAATAAAGTCTATCAACATGGAACTAGATAGTTTTTACTTTTCTTGATAGTAGAATTGTTACTATACTCAGAAGATATTTGAAGAATTAGTCACACACTTTGATGTATGAGATTTATATCATAGTTTGACTCTACTTTTCATATGCTCATTTTAATCTACAGGTTCTCATCATTTAAAAAAAGATATTCAACAAAGTTCCTTTCAACCATTAAATAGACTCAAGGGTTTGCATCAGAGCTAGATATATTACCTTAAACCATAACTGAGGTTTGTATTTATCCAGTTTGAGTAGATCCATGACACTGTTATTAACAGATCTCCTAGTCCATAACGTGAGTGAGCAAGTTTTTATAACCTATAGACATTTTAAGATTGGAATGTGACTTAAACATGACTGCCTGAAAGCAAACGAAGAACAGATTATTTATAAAGCTCAATTATCATCCCTAATGAGTAGGAAAAAATGTCTATAATACAGATGATGGCTGTGCTACTTACATTTGTAGTAACTTTTGATACAATCAATGACAGAAGTTGATCAAGATGATTTATCACATAAAAGACTGCATCTATGTCTTTATATAAATAAGAGAATTTTCTTGTTTTTACAATACTTATAACTATCAGCATATGTATACCATGCTTAAAAGCAAGAGGTCTGTAGGTACGAGAACTGAGCTTCCAATCTCAGGTGCAACACTTATCTGTGACCTTGAGCAAATTACTTCATCTGTCTATGGCTCAATTACCTCATCTGAAAATGGGGATAATGACAAGGCTCATGATACCTATACCTATTGTTATGAGAATTCAGTGGCATGATGTTTTTAAAATACTTACTTGGCGCAATGCCTGGCATTTCAGATATCAACAGATGTTAGAGACTGATTATGTATAGGTCATTTCAAAATACAGCTATATAAACCAATCAAGATATTACTGAATTTCAGTTTCTTATAATATGAAATTCAGGTGAACATTTGGAAGGAATTTAATGAAAAAAAACCCCACTACTGCCAATAAATGAGTATTAAGTCGAAAATGAGGTACATACCAGGTATTAGACTTAATTAAGTGGTATCGATGATTTGGGGTATGAAATGAGTACCTGAGATCGCTCATTACTTGGCCATTCTTCTACATAGAGATGATTTTATTAAATTACTTGAAAAGTGATCATTTCAACATGAAACTTTGACCATAGAGGAATGCTGCAAATCAAGACCCAAATCCCAAGTTATCAACTTGTGAAGACGGAACAGCTTGAAGCTCTGAGTATTACAATAGCAAACTTGATTAAAATATTCCCTAGGTGTAGGAGCTAGACAGCCACTGATTGTCCCTCCACATGTCCACTGTTTTAATTCTTCTCAACAAGCTTGCTTTGACCACGTCACATGTTATCTAATTCATACTAATTTTCCACAAGGTCTTCTCTACATCTGGTGTATATTACTTTCATTATCCTAATTAGCTATTAATTATGCTTTTCTCACAATATATAAAATGTACATGCACTCTTGCAAGAACTGTGTTTGACAGATATTCACACTTATTTAACTTTAACAGCTCCACCTAAAGACAAGAATACCAAAAATGTCCTGAAGTGACTAATTAAGTATTTGGGAGGGAAAAACGAGATTTGCTTAAAATTTTTCATTTGGATGGTCATGTGCTATCTATATTAAAAGTAATGAAGATTCCATGCCACATTTTTATGGACATTACATAAAATAGGGCAACCCACAAGCATGCAAATTACCGTATGTCTGAAATTACACCACGTCTGCCTTCTTGTTTAACTTTTATAGAAATTTGTATTTATGGCCACTGAGTAGTATGCCCATGTCTTCCTATTGTGTGTATGCAGTGGAAAAAAGTGAGGGGTGGAGCCAGAAATATTTACAAGGTTTACCGAATGAAAAATGATACTGCACTATAAACATTTCAACTCTGGGGATACAAAACTGAAAGTCCATACCTATGTCACCATGTATATAATCCATAAATCCACA
>NC_043702.1:49951988-50033891 GCF_006229205.1 Suricata suricatta
GGGAGAGAGAGAGAGAGAGAGAGAGAGAGAGAGAGAGAGAGAGAGAGACCGACCGCGAGCATGAGCAGAAGAGAAGCAGAGAGAAAGGGAGAGAGAGAATCCCAAGCAGGCTCCATGCTGTCAGCACAGAGCCTGAGGCAGGGCTCCATCTCATGAACCATGAGATCATGACCTAAGCTGAAATCAAGAATCTGTTGCTTAACCAACTGAGCCACCAGGTCCACCCAGATTTATGTTTTTGTACAAATGGTACTAATGTGGGAAGTGGATTGGGAAGGGAGAAGGTAGAACGAGGCATATATTGGAACCTAAGCCAGCACTACCATCTGTAATTATAACTACTCCAGCTAGTAAGCTTGACTCAGGAAGTAGAGAACTGTCAAACATCTGGTACTACCAACATCCCGAGAAAAGATAGCAGCCCCCAAACAGGTGCTCTAACCATAATACCAATAGAACATGCTCAGATTTTCCCTTACAGAATTCTTTAAATAACAGAGAGAACATATCACTGATCCATTTTAAGAATTTTCATTGATTTCTACCTTATGGAAGGAGTTGTATTAGCTCTCAGAGAATGCAAGCATGTAAAAAGTAATATTCTTTCTTCAAAGACCTTGCAATCTAACAAACAATTAACATATCCTGGAATTATTGATCCACTTCTTGACTACCATAACATCACTATAATTATATAGCTTGCTTGTACTTAGATTTTCAGTACAAATATGTGTCTATATGGATCAGTCCACAGTTCACTGTGGTTAAAATATAACTGCTTCAGAGAAAATGCCACTTCATTGAATTATGTACTAGTATAGCTTAACAATATAAATGAATACATAAAATACAAATAAAATATAGTTACTAATCAAGCATACCTTCATTTCCTTAAAGTTATTATTGAAAAAGATGGGTTTTAGAACTCTTTGCCTAAAGAGTTACATAACAAAATAAAATTCTTTTATTGCATAAATCCAAAATCCAGAAAGTTGAGGAATCAAGGGAAAGAATGAACTAATCTACTATACATGTAGGCAGGTTGATTTTGCTAAGGTCACTGAACTCACTGGGTCTCTTAGAATATTAATAATGGCAAGGATTCCTGATCAGATGCCTAAGCTATGTGTTTCTAGCTTTACTGGAAACGTTGCAAGCAGGGAGAGAATCTTGTTACTTCGTTTGTTGTCCCCCTTTACCACCCCTCTTCTCTCCTCAAACATCAGTGAATATTTTGATGCAGGGATTCCATCAAGATCAACCAAGAAAAATAATCTATAAAAGCCTTAAGGAAAGTCTCACTTCATCATGGCTGCTCCAACATTTCTAAAAACTGCTGCCAATTGTTAATTGAGTTTGCCTAAATCAAAGCAGCCTCAAAATTATCCCTTGTTCTAAGATCTTGTTTTAAGAAACCACTAAGATCTAATAAAGTTGCATATATGAATATAGCAAAGGCAAAGATTCATGGCCATATGCTTACATGGATAAGGAACATTATCAGAGAGGGAAAAGTGACATTTAATAGAGGAAAATTTCAATAGATAAAACAGTAATATATAAATAATAAGCATTTCCTCTAGAAGAAAATTATGAAAGGGAACAATTTCACAGGTAAATGTGATCACACAATAAAGGTAGATTCATCATTTATGAAACCAATACAGAAGTTAAAACATAGAAGTTGTAAAATTAATTTTATCTACAAAAATCTGTCAAGGAATACACAAAATAAAAGGAAGCAAAATATAGTATCATATGCATACAATATAGTGGAGGGAGCAACAACTTAGTGCTTTCAGAATGGGAGCAAACTTAAGTGACCATCAACTGAATACAAATTGCTATATACTTTGGATGTTATATATGGTCCTCATGCAAAATCAAAAACCTGTAATAGATACACAAAAATAAAGATAAAGAAACCCAAGCATAACACTAAAGCCATTAAACCATAACAGAAGAGAGCAAAAGAAGAAACAGAAGAACCACCAAAAATACCCCATAAAATAAGTAATAAAGTGCAATAAATACATATATACCAATAATTAAAAGTAAACGGACTAAAGGATTCAATCAAAAGATGCAGGGTGACTGAATGGATTAAAAAAATAAGACCATCTATATACTGTCTGTAAGAGACTCACTTCAGACCTAAAGATACATGCAGATTGAAAATGAAGGTGTAAAAAACATACATACATAGAAGTGGGGGGGAAAAAGCTATGATAGCAATGCTTTTATTAGACAAAATAGACTTTGAAACAAAGACTGTAGCAGGAGACCATGAAGGGCACTATATAAGGGGTACAATCCAATAAGAGGGTATAACAATTGTATCTATGCACCCAATATGGAAGCATACAAATACATAAAGAAATCATTAAACTACATAAAGGGAGGAATTAGTGGGAATACAGGAATATTAGGGGACTTTAACACCCCATTTACATCACTGGACAGATCATCCAAACAGAAAATCAACAAGGAAACAGTGACTTTGGGTAATACATTAGACCAGATGGACTTAACAGATATATACAGAACATTCTATCTAAAAACAGAATACACATTCTCTCCAAGTGCATGTGGAATATTCTCCAGGAGTAATCACATGTTAGGCCACAAAACAACTCTCCATAAATTTCAGAAGGCTGAAATCATATCATGCATCTTTTCTGACCACAAGGACATAAAACTAGAAATCAATTACAAGAAAACTGGAAAAAAACACACACGTGGAGGCTAAGCAACATGCTACTAAAAATGAGCAAATCAAGAAATCAAATAGGAAATTAAAAAATACATGGAAATAAATGAAAATAAAAACACAACTATCCAAAATTTGGGAGATGCAGCAAAAGCAATTCTAAGAGGGAAGTTTTATAGCAATACAGACATACCTCAAGCAACAAAAAGCTCAATTGACAACTCAAACTTAACACCTAAAGGAGCTAGAAAAACAAGAACAAAACCAACACCAATAGAAGTAAAGAAATAATAAATATTAGAGCAGAAATAAATGAAATAGAGACAACACACACACACACACACACACACACACACAAGATCAAGGAAACCAAGAGCTGGTTCTCTGAAAAGATCAACATAATTGATAATATCTTAAGACCAGACTCATCAAGACAAAAAAACAAGAGAGAAGACCAAAGTAAAATTCAGAAATGAATGAGAAACAACACTACAAAAGTAAAAAGGATTATAAAAGAATATTAGAAAAAAATTATATGCCAACAAATTGGACAACCTAGAAGAAATGGTTAAGTTCCTGAAATGTGTAACCTTCCAGACTGAATCAAATAGAAAATTTCAACAGACCAATTACTTCCAGTAAAATCAAATGAGTAACCAAAGAATTTCCAACAAACAAAAGGTTTAGGACCAGCTTCACAGGTAAATTCTATCCAACATTTAAAAAAGAGTTAATACCAATTCTCAAACTGTTCCAAATATTAGAAGAGGAAGGCAAACTTCCAAATTCATCCTATGAGGCAAGCATTACCTTGATACCAAGACCAAACACACTATAAAAAAAGACAATTACAGTCCAGTATCTCTGATTAACAAAGATGTAAAAATCTGCAATAAAATGTTAATAAATTGAATTCAATAATACATTAAAAAAATCATTCACCACAATCAAGTGGGATTTATTTCAGGGATACAAGGTGGGGGAGGTTCAATATTCAAAAATCAGTGTGATACACATCACATCAACAAGAGAAAGGATAAAAACAATATGATCATCTCAATAAATGCAGAAAAACCATCTGATAAGGTATACTCATTTATGATAGAAACTCTCAACAAAGTAGATTTAAAGGGAATATACCTCAACATTATAAGGCCATATATAGAAAACCCACAGCTAACATCATGGCCAATAGTGAAAAACTGAAAGTGCTTCCTGTAAGATCAGAAACAAGACAAGGATGCCTACTCTCACCACCTTTACTTAACACAATATGGGAAATCCTACCAGCAATCAGAGAAGAAAAGGAATTAAAAAGCATCCACATTGCTAAGAAAGAAGTAAAACTTACAAATGACATGATATTACATATGGAAAACTCTAAAAACTCTAAAAAAACCCTACTAGAACTGAAATATTTTTAGTCAGGTCAGAGAATACAAAATTAATAGAGAAATCAGCTGAATTTCTATATATTAATAATGAAGGAGAAGAGCAATTAAGAGAACAGTCCCATTTATAATTGCACAAAAGAAGTAAAAAAACCTAGGAATGAACTTAACCATGGAGGTGAATGATCTGTCCTCTGAAAATGGTAAAACATTGATGAAAGAAATTGGAGAGAACACAAACGGAAAGAAACTCCATGCTTATGGCTTGGCAGAAACTATATTGTCAAAATGTTCATACAGAAATCTGTTGCACTTCTATACACCAATAATGAAGCAGGAGAAAGAGACATCAAGGAATCAATCCCATTTACAATTGCACCAAAAAGCTTAAGATACTTAGGAATAAACCTAAGCACAGAGGTAAAGGATCTGTATACTGAAAACTATAGAATGCTTATGAAAGAAATTGAAGACAACACAAAGAAATGGAAAACATTCCATGATCATGTATTTAAAGAATACTGTTAAAATGTCAATACTACCCCAAAGCAATCTACACATTCAGTGCAATCCCTAGCAAAACACCACCAGCATTCTTCACAGAGGCAGAACAATTCTAAAATTTGTATGAAATTAGAAAAGACATCCCCCCTCCCCAATAGACAAAATAATGTTGAAAAAGGAAGACCAAAGCTGGAGGCATCATAATTCTGGACCTCAAGCTATACTACAAAGCTGTAATCCAAGACAGTACGTATTGGCACAAAAACAGCCACAAGGATCAATGGAATAAAGAACCCAGAAATGAATCCACAACTATATGACCAACTAATCATCAACAAAGCAGGAAGGAACATACAAAGAGAAAAAGACAGTCTCCTCAGCAAATGGTGTTGGGAAAACTGGACAGCAACATGCAGAAGAATGAACCTGGACCACTTTCTTACACCAAACATAAAAATAAATTCAAATGGATAAAAGACCTAAATGTGAGACAGGAGACCATCCAAATCCTAGAGGAGAACACAGGCAGCAAGGTCTTTGACATTAGCTGCAGCAATTTTGTACTAGACATGTCTCCAGAGGCAAGGGAAACAAAAGCAACAATGTACTATTGGGACTTCATCAAGATAAGAAGCTTTTGCACAGCAAAGGAAACAATCAGCAAAACTAAAAGGGAACCTACTGAATACAAGAAGATATTTGCCAATGACATATTGGATAAAGGGTTAGTACCCAAGATCTATAAATCTTATCAAACTCAACATCCAAAAAATAATTAATCCAGTAAATAAATGGGCAGAAGAATAGACACTTTTCCAAAAAAGACACCCTGATAGCAAAGAGGCATATGAAAAGATGTTCAACATCACTTATCATCAGGAAAATACAAATCAAACCCACCATGAGATACCACCTCTCACCTATCAAAATGGTTAAAATTAACAACTCAGAAAACAACAGGTGTTGGTGAGGATGCATAAAAAGGGAACCCTTTTGTGCCATTGGTGGGAATACAAACTGGTGCAGGCACCCTGGAAAACAGCACGGAGGTTCTTCTAAAGGTTAACGATAGAACCAGCCTACAACCTAGTAATTGCACTATTAGGAATTCATCCAAAGGACACACAAAAAAATGCTCATTTGAAGGGGCACATGAACACCAATGTTTATGTCAGTGCTATCAACATTAGTCAAATTATGGAAAGAGCCCAAATGTCTATCAATCAATGAATGGATTAAAAAAAAAAAAGGAGGTGTACACACACACACACACACACACACACACACACACACAGGAATATTAACTGGCCATCAAAAAAAAAAAAAGAAATTGCCATTTTCAGCATCATGAACAGAACTGGAGTATAATATGCTAAACAAAGTGAAATAATTCAGTCAGAGAAATACAAGTATCATAATTTCATTCATGTGGAATTTTAGAAACAAAACAGATGCACATAGTGGAAGGGAAAGAAAAATAAAAGAAGGTAAAAACAGGGAGTCAAGAGAGTCTTAAATACAGAGAACAAGCTGAGGTTTGTTGGTGAGGAGGTGGGTAGGGGGTGGGTTAAATGGACGATGTACATTAATGAACGCTGGATGTGATGAGCACTGGGTTTTATATGTATGTGATAAATCACTAAATTCTACTCTTGAAACCAATACAAAAAAATGTTCATACTACACAAAGCAATCTATATTCAATGCAATACCTATCAAAATGCCAAAAGAATTTTTCACAGAACTAGAATAATCCTAAAATTTGTATGGAACCACTATAGACCCCAAATAGCCAAAGTAATCTTAAGAATAAAGCTGAAAGTATCATAATTCCAAATTTCAAGTTATATTACAAAGCTGTAGTAATCAAAACAGTATGGTACTGGCACAAAAATAGACACACAGATCAATGGAACAGAATATACAGCCTAAAAATAAACCCACAAGAATATACAATAGAAAAAAGACAGTCTCTTCGACAAATAGTACTTGGAAAACTGAACATACCAAAAAAATGAAACTGAACCACTTTCTTACACCACGCACAAAAATAGTCTCAAAATAGATTAAACATCTAAATTTAAGACTTGAAACTATAAAACTAGAATAAATATAGTCAGTAATTTGTTTGATAACAGCTGTAGCTACATTTTTCTAGACATGTTTCCTGAGGCAAGAGAAGCAAAACCAAAAATGAACTACTGAGACTGTACCAAAATAGAAAGCTTTTGCACAGCAAAGGAAGCAATGAAACAAATAAGCCTGCTGAGAGAAGATATTTGCAAATGATATATCCAATAAGGGGTTAGTATACAAGATTTATAAAAACACTAAAATTTTTAAAACCCAATTAAATAATGGGCAGATGACCTTGACAGACATTTTTCCCAAAAAGACATACAAATGGCCAATTGACACATGAAAAGATGCTCAACGTCACTCATCACCAGGGAAATGAACATCAAAACCACAATGAGGTATCACCTCACACCTGTCAGAATGGCTGAAATTGAAAACAGAAGAAAAACCAGAGTTGGTGAGCATGTGGAGAAAAAGGAATCCTTAGGACTGTTGGTGGAAATGCAATCTAATGCAGCCAATTAGAAAATAGTATTGAAGTTCCTCAAAAAATTAAAAATAGAATACCACATGATCCAGTTATCCCATTACTGGGTATCTACCCAAAGACAATGAAAACACTAATTCAAAAAAGATATGTACCTCTATGTTTAGTGTAGCATTATTTACAATAGCCAAGCATCCACTGAGAGATGAATGCATAAAGATGTGTGTACACACACACACACACACGCACACCAGAATATTACTCAGCCATATAAAAAACACAAGATTTTGCTATTTGCAACAACACGGATGGACCTAGAGAGTATGATGTTAAATAAGTCAGAGAAAGACCAATACCATAGGATTTCACTCATTTGTGGAATTTAAAAACAAAGGGGAAAAAAGGTAAACAGTAGACTCAAATACAGAGAACAGAGGGAGGGAGGGGGGACACAGGTGAAACAGATAAATAGCATTAAGTGTACCGTTACCTTGATGAGAACTGAGTAGTATATGGAACTATTGAATCACTATATTGTACCCCTGAAACTAATATAACACTGTATGTTAACTATCCTAGAGTTAAAATTTTAAAAAGAGGACACTTATTGTGGTAGTCACTAGTCATAGAATGGTTGAATCATTATATAAAACATCTAAAACTAATATAACATAGTATGTTAATTATATTTAAAAAGATAAGATGCACCCTCCATTTCTTCCCCAGCACTCCAGTTTCCTATACTCTGCCCTTTTATATTTAACATACTGATCTTTTAAAATAGTCTAAAATTTACATTTCTTTCATGTTGTTTATCTCACTCCACTAGACTGTAAACTCAGTAAGGGTAGTTATCTTTTTATATTTCATTTGTTGGTATATACAAGTGTCTCAAACAAAAATGACACAGTGTTGGTACTCAAGGACCTACTGAATTTAATAGCTTGGTGCTTATGTGGTATAACCAATGCCAATGACTATAGGAGGAAAGTGTGCCCAACTGGCAAAGAGTCCTCTGAGAAGTGGAGACTGTGGGCCAGGCCACATACTTAACAAAGGTCACCTCATTTCATTGTAAGTGATGTTGAAGTAGAATATGTCCATTAATATTCTTTATACTGGACAAGTTTTATGGAACAAGGGGACAATCCAAGCATCCTGACCACTGCGCTTCTTTTTTACTATCATTAAGAAGGCAGAAGAGTATCGTTTCTGGGGCACCTGGGTGACTCAATCTGTTAATTGACTTTTGTCTCAAGTCATGATCCAAGGACCATGAAATCGAGCCCCTCAACAGGCTCTGTGCAGACAGTGCAGAGCCTGCTTGGGATTCTTGCTCTCTCCCTCTCTTTCTGCCCCTTCCCTGCATGTGCTCTCACTCTCAAAACAAAAAAAATTTTTAATTAAAAAAAAGGACATCGGTTTCTGTCCCATTCTTTTGGACTGTAGAAGTACAGAAGTATTAACATTGCCAAGTACTTCCAGTTACCATGCTGGTGGCGATGGAAAATGCACTCATTATATTCCCATATCTTCCCAAATCACAACTAAACCTGTTTTAATTTTAATAACGGTTCCAATGACTTTTTATAAAAGTCTCTACTATGTATCAGTCCTAGAGGTAAGTGCTCTTGTTTGACATTGATAATATGATTGAAAGTCAATGGCTGTAACGTGCTGCCATCGAGACTAGGGTAACACTACAAGTGTGCGCCAACAACACAGAACACTCTGCTAAACTGTCATTTCTACTACAAATTTATTCTGACGAACGTGTAGAATTTTGATGAACTCTTACTTGTTGGAACAATGTCAAGAAACACAGGCCTAACTAAAGAAGTCAGATCAATTTCCTGTCATACAAATTCAACACAATGTTTCTTTGTGGATGTCTAATGTCAGTCTTTTTACTGCCCTTGAAAATGGTCTCAGTGATAGTTAGTCAATTTTGGAGACTGTGTACAATCTCAACTATATAGGATTCAAAACACCCTCTTTTATCCCTAATATATAAATCATAGTTACATTAATATCCTTCTATATTTTTGGCTCTCAACCATCTCATAGCTTTATTCTAGTACAATAAAAACTGTTAAGGGAAATGAGGAAATAGCATAGGGATTATTGCTCTTAGCATTTAATAGTGTCAGAGCCTTGATGCTTGTTTGCATTTGCTCAGAGTAAGTATCTAAGGGAAAATTAAGTTCTAAGCGGAGGCTACTATTTGAAATCCCAGAAAGGGCTCCTGGGAATATTTTGGCTTCTTTGTGACCGTAGATTTTCTGATGAAGCACACCATTCCCTAATGAAAAAGGCCTGGCACTGCTTCATATGATAAAATTTAACAAATGCAAGGAACGTGATGATCAGTTTGGGAATGAGTATTTTAATGAAAGAAACATGAAATTGGCTGTGCTTTGGCAGGACATATCCCCAAACATCCTGAGAGCCATTGTCCTGGCCTACAGATGATCCCCACCAGGCCGCAACCATGTGAGTTCATGCTGACATCACTGACCATGCTGGCATGGGGACAAAGACCTGATCCAAAAGCAGTCACAATGGCTTCTGCTTCATTAGAGTCACATGAAAAACAAACCAACTTCCCTGCCTCTTATCCTACCTCCCCTGCCACTCCCCCCGAAAAAACCCCTACCTGGGAATAGATCTGAGGCTCAGCACAGCTACTCAATATGTACATTTCTAGGGAAGCATATAAAACAGGGAAAGGAAAACAGGAACTGTAGAAAGGAAAAGGCAAATCTTTAAAAAGAATGACGCAGTAAAATGTGATAAACGTGAAATAAAGAAGATGCAAAGTGCAGACTCTGAATTATCCACACCACAGAAATGTCGAACATCTTAACTCTGGAACAATAGGTCAGCTAGTTCATGAGGGTCTCATACCTGCTTTTAAGCACATTCAATAAAAAGATATCAATGTAGTAAGATTTTTACTATAGTGATAATACTGAAGTTTACCTAATTAAAAACCCATCTACGTTACCCGCATAAATGCTTGATGTGTTCTACAGTTAGCTGCTTTGTTTGACACTTTTATGCTGCTTGTAATCACATCGGATGTTCCATTAGAAGAAAAGTAAAATCTCGATGGAGATTCTATCTTCCGGTGCACATCCAGACTCATGTTATAGAACAAAACTGCAAAAATGTAGAGAGAATTGCACTTAATACAAATAAGTACCTAAAAACATTAATTATTTTTGAAATGAAAAGTCAAAATGATATCCAACATGCTCTTATTTAAATGGCTTTTCAAAACTAATGTAAAACATAGAAGAAGAAACCTATTGAAATCACGAATTGCAAAAATTGTTATAAAAACTGATCTTTTCTCCAGGTTTCTATTTTTTAAGTTTTTTTTTTTTTAACATTTATTTATTTTTGAGCAACAGAGAGACAGAGCATGAGCAGGGCAGGGCAGAAAGAGAGGGGGAGGCACAGAATCCGAAGCAGCCTCCAGGCTCTGAGCTGTCAGCACAGAGTCCAAGGCGGGGCTTGAAATCACCAACTGAGAGATCATGACCTCTGAGCCTAAGTCAACCGCTTACTGACTGAGCAACCCAATGTCCCTTCCAGGTTTCTATTTTTAACTATTAACATCTTCAGGTATTTACTTAATCTTCCTATATGTAAATGTTTCAAAACTAGAATAACTAAAATTTTAACTACTAATAAAGTTCTAAGTTTCATATTTCTTTGGAGTCCTTTTTGTTCTTAGAATATCCAACTAAAAAGGCACTGATAGAATACTGCATTCACATGTCACTTGCAATAATTCTCTCTTCTGTGGTTCCATAATTAACTTCGAATACAGTGGGATTCATTGTTGTTTCTGATTTGAGAGGTTACTATTTTTTTTTAAATGTTTATTCATTTTTGAAAGATGGAGAGACACAGAGCAAGAGTCAGGGAGGGGCAGAGAGAGAGGGAGACACAGAATCTGAAACAGGCTCCAGGATCTGAGCTGTCAGCACAGAGCCTGACGTGGGGCTCAAACCCACGAACCATGAGATCATGACCTGGGCCGAAGCCAGACGCTTAACCAACTAAGCCACCCAGGCACCACTATTATTACTTTTAAATGTAAAGTGAACAAATCATTCACAAGTCAAACCTATATAAACAGTTCACCCGGAGATGTCTCCTTTTCCAGCCCTATACCCTGATTAGTCTCCTCCATGTTTTTATTGGTTTCTAGTTTGACCTTCCAGTGTTGATTTGTGCCAAATGTAGCATCTTCTGAATAAATATTCTGGCAGTTTAGTAAGATTTACTTCAAATATGATGTAATAGATAATCATCAGCTAAAGAAGATCCTTAACAAGCAAAAATATAAGGAACATTAACAAGCATCAAGAAAAATTCCAAGACAGATATTGCAAAGAAAGTGAGAGCTATTTTTTTTTAAATATTTTATTTATTTTTGATACAGAGAGAGACAGAGCATGAGAGGGGTAGGAGCAGAGAGAGAAGGAGACACAGAACCGGAAGCAGGCTCCAGGCTCTGAGCTAGCTGGCAGCACAGAGCCCGACGCGGGGCTCCAACCCACGAACATGAGATCTGGCCTGAGCTGAAGCCGGAGGCTTAACCGACTGAGCCACCCAGGCGCCCCAGAGCTATTTTTTTTTAATCTAAAAGAATTCTTTGCAAAACAAGCTACATTTAGTAGTCTGCTGTGATATCGCCATTATATAGGAGCAATAATTCATAAGTGATATTTTAGGTTTATACAATTCCTGAAGTGTTCATTTACATCTTGGGAGTAACTTATTCTTTCAGAAGGATTTTATCTACTTATTTCAAGGAAACATAAGGAAAAAAACCTGTATTGCTCCTCCAAGTTTCAAATAAATCTTTTAACCTTACTTTTATTTAGAAAATAAACCATGAACTCCCAATCAATTGGCTTCAAAATTACAACAGAGATTCCGTGCCTCACAGGTGGAACAGCAATTGAAACAGCCATCTACAATTCATCACCGTGAGTTCAGACAAAAGGTAAAGAAAAAACTGGGTGAATTAATATCCACTCACAGGAAGCGGCAAAACATCCTGGTTTTATGAAGCCTGCTTACCGTGTGTTATTTCTCCCAAGGACTCATTCTATGCAACTGTAAAGGTTGCTTTTATAACACCGCTTTGATTATTTATGACTTTCATACATTGTTTTCAACTATTTTTCAAAATATCTGGTCATGGTGGAACTGGTAGTACGAAAATGCAGATTTTACCTAAAGGGAGACAGTTGTATCTATTTAACGTGCATCTTTCAGCTGATCCGTCAGTTTGTCTGTGTTACTGGGGTCATGCTCTGAAAGTGACGCTTCTTCAATCTGTAACCAGGTTAAGGTTTTGCCCACTGTTCTACTACTTTTGCCTCGCCAGGACTTCTGCAGCGCACTATGAAAAGTGAGTCTGTTCTAAAGGAGATATACTAGGCTCATTCCATACTTCTCATTACAGGCTAATTCAGAAGGAGGCTTCTGTTACTATCCATTGTTTGGTTCCGTGTATTTGCTGCCCTTTGTGATGTTTAGATGATAGGCGCCTGTAGGCTCATGAATACAATCAATTCTTGATAAAGTTCATGAGCCACCCAATTAATAATTTTAATGTCCAATTAATAAACCCAAATATGCCACTCTCTTACCACTGGCTAGTTTCATTAGTAGTTATTCTAAAGCAGCTTAAGTTTACATAATTAGTAACATAACTTGCTAGAAAAAATTTAATGTTCATAAAGCCATATATGTGTGACTTGAGATTAACTACAATTCTGCATGATCCCTACCAATGCTATTTTCTCCAGACCAGATAACTGAGAGCCACCTATATAAAGGGAATGTGCATGGCTCTCAGGAGCTGACAGTCATAGAAAATCCTTAAGAGATGTGTGTTATTTATGGAAATTGAAATTAAGGTCTAGATTTGAGATAAGCTTCTTCAATCACTCAAAGGACAAAACAAATAAAACAATCTCCCTCTCAAAACTTCAGGTGAAGCCAGCTCCAGCTGTGAAAGGACCCAGTTAAATAAAGGAGAAGCTGTGGTAATGTTCTTTCTAAAGATATTTTATATATGAAGTTCAGTTTAACACATCTCATTTTAGCCAGTTATACTCTTGATTTACTTCTTGTCGTAACTTCTAGAAAACTATATATAGCTTCTTACTGTTCCCCACTAATTGGTTAGAATAACTTGAGAATGCAAAAGATGAGGCAGAAAGGCGTCTTCACCTCTAAGGTGAAACAAAGTCAGGGCTCAGAAGATGACGTTGAGAATCATGAGTGAAGTACACATTCAGAGGAAACGCTGTAAGGCCATCCTTACCAATATAGCCTGGAACCGCTTTGCCCTTGTACGAGAAACACAGTGTTAGATCCATGCACACAGAAGGCAATCCATTTTCAACACAGTCAAAATTTGTTCTATTTACTGACTCAGGATGGTTTAAAGAAGCTTCAACAATCACTACAGGTCTTGTCCTAAGAAGGAAATAAAATCAGCAATTTTACTTTTCGTTTAGAAAAAACTGCATTTGTTTTGTCAGTTTCCATTGGCTTCATGGAAGTGCATATAAACACAATCACATTTCTGTGCATGAATCAAGAGAAACTTTCATTTGAAATTCTAAAAATATTTACTTTGCCTGAGGATTTAATTATATCCACGTAAGGTGGAAATACAATCCTAAAGTTCAATAAAATTTCATAATACCAAGAAAAAGGCATTATGAGGTCACTACCAGGGTTGATTTTAAAAACTGCCTTCCATCATTTACAATTAAGCCCAACTGGCATTAAGCAGTACAATGCATCAACCTTACCTCAGCAACACAGCAGAATCAGACCGAAAAGCACCAACGGCCACATCTAGAGGATGAAAAACGACAGATTAATGAACATCATTAGTCAAAGAGAATTACTTTTCAGCCATAAATACCTAATACAGTCACCTTTTGACTGTATCAAAACACTATTTACAGAAAATTAATTACCAAAGATATACTTACATCTTAGGATTCATTCCACATTTGTTTGAGTCTATTCATCTATAATAACGCTCATCCCTTTACCATGTAAATAAACTTTACAATAAAAGCTTATAATATAAAGCTTACTAAAAAAGTTCAATTTTTAGACTATGCATAGTCATCCAGGAATCTCCTCTCGAGGTACGAAAAAAGTCTTATCAGCACCTCATGTTTATTTCCATGGGTGCTTTTCATTTTTCAAGAACAAGGAATAAAATGTCAAGTAACTAACACAGTAAAACTGATGAATTATTTGACCCTTTCCTACCCATCCTTCAATTCAAAAGAGCTTTATAAAGGAAAGAAACAAATTATCAGTAAATTAGAACTTTTCCATACCAGTTCTGTGTAATAAAGTAACACCACCATAGAGCTAATTTCAACTTATGAAACAGTTATATACTCACCTACATATCCATTATTATCTGCATCAATTTGTCCAGATATAGACTGTCCAAACATACTTAATGATTGGCTGATTTGAAGTCCTTCAATTCTCTGGAAAATCGGGAAGTAGGAAGCAGTTTTGTAACACTCAAATATCTCAAAGAATATCTCAAAGAGGCAATGGTCTAGTTCAATTATGAGCCTTACAACACCTAGGCACATTTACTAACAAAATGTATTTATGTCAAATACTTGTGTCTAAGAGAAATGAAAGTTGCCACCTTGAATTGGCAGGCAACATCTATTTTGTGACAAGAAATGTCACTTTCTGACTAGAAAAACTCACAAAAAGCAAAGTATACAGAATGGATCTTAAATGGTCCTGACTGTCTCTCCCCAGTCTTCTTTCAGGCTCTGTATTTATTTCCCAGGTGAACATGAATAACCAGAGTAAATCGGAAAATGAAACCTATATAATCACTTAGTGGAGCCTACTACTCAGGCTTATGCTGAAAGCATTTAGCCAGATTGCTTCCTCGTGTGTGAAAACTGACATCAGACATGCATTTCCTATTCCATATATCTAATTTCACACCTAGATACTGATTTCTCCATGTCTGGCTGCTATCCAATACTAAGAAAGTAATTTTTACTAGACAAGTACGGCTGCTTCATGTGTTTTTTTTTTTTTAATTTTTGAGAGAAAGAGAGAGACAGCACAAGCAGAGGAGGGTCAGAGAGAGAAATAGACACAGTATCTGAAAAAGGCTCCAGGCTCTGAGCTAGCTGTCAGCACAGAGCCGGACATGGGGCTCGAACCCACAAACCGTGAGATCATGACCTGAGCCAAAGCCGGAAGCTCAACCGACTGAGCCACCCAAGCACCCCAGATGTTTCATGTTCAATATAGAGAAGAATTTACCTATTCTGCTCAATCAAAAATAACAGTATTAGCTAATATTTCCACAAACAGATCTTTAGAAAAACTTTTCTTCTCTGCATATGTATTGAGTGTTTCCTATGCACTGAAATATCCTGACTTATCAAAAGACAAAAGTCGAGTCAGAGTTAGACCAGGGAACTTTATTAAAAGCTCCCATCTTGCGCTGTTTCCTGAAATAATCAGAGTATCAGGTGTTTGCTCTCCCTGTGGGACCTCCCTGGAACATGGGGCTTGACGCACACAGCAAGACACAGTTCATCAAATCCACATGGACTTACCTGAAATCATACAGATACTATCTCAGAATACAAATTTGGTGGAATGCAGAGGAAATTTTTTTAAATTTATTTTGAGAGAGAGAGAGACAGAGAGAGAGAGAGAGAGAGAGAGAGAATGCATGCATGTGCATGAGTGGGAGAGAGGTAGAGAGAGAGGGAGGAAGAGAATCCCAAGCAGGCTCCACACAGTCAGTGCAGAGCCCAAAGTGGGGCTCGATCCCATGAACTGTGAGATCATGACCTGAACTGAAATCAAGAGGTGAACACTCAAGCGACTGAGCCACCCACATGCCCCCAGAGAAAATCATTACTAGATTAAATACAAACTAGAATGGATGTGAACCAAAACTCTTAGTTATGAAGAAAACAAGTGATTCCAAAGAGTTATTAATGGCCTTCAAAATGACACCAACTACTGTTATTATAAGAAAAAGGGTGAAACAGAATATATCACCCGAAAGAGAAGTTAAGAAAAATAAATCCACAGTAACACTGGAAGTTTCAAGAACCAATTATCATCAATGCTTGTCATCAATCTCTTGAAAAGAGAATAGTATCCTACCTGTGAGAACGTTGGTGAGACCCCATCTGCTCGACCGTTGTAAATATAAATAGCACCTCTCAAGTCATCTTCTTGCGGAGCTCCAATCGCAACATCTGCGCAAGAATTTAAATGGCAGAAAAATAAATTCTTAATTGAAAGAATGCAACTCTGAAGCTTAACTTCCATGCTACTTAATTTATATCACATATGAAAACTCGTTATCAAGAAATGAATACTTTACTCACTAGACAGGAAAAAAATCACAAAATACAATCATCATAACAATGTGCAGGATAGTATAAAATAGTCCGTGCATGGAAGAAGCAGAGTGAATGGTTAAGGACCTGGGCTCTACAGCCAAACTACCAAAGCATGACCCCCAGCTGGGCCCACTCCTAAACCTCTCCATGTCTCAGTTCCCTCACCTCTAGCCAGGGATCATACGAGAACTCACCCTCAGCACAGGATATAACTCTTACAGTGCTTAGAGCAGAGCTGAGCACATGATAAATTTTCATCTGAATATTATAATCATTAGAGTCTTTATTTTGAGCTCTGGGCTTTACTTTATTTGCAAAATACCCTCTAAATTCCTGTTCCAATGAAAGTAATTAAGATATTTGTTAAGGATATCTGTATGCACATATGTACAAACATGCAAACTGGATTTTGGGAACTGAATTTGTTCTGTAAAGCAATGACTACATCATGTTTAGGACTTTTGAGATTCGTATCAGATTATGATGCCAAGAGAAAAAATAAAGAGTTCATCAACTGACATAAGCAAAGAAAACAAACTATGAATGACATGATTGCTTAAGGGCCATAAATCTACCACACTCAGGAGAAAAGTAATATTCTACAGCTGCAAGAGCATTTCTTAGTTTTACAAGGTCTATGGCTATTTATTTGGGTTTATTCATAGGTTCATTTACATGTAATATTTTCTAATTACTTTCATAGAAACCCAAAATAGAGAAAGCTTGCTTTCATGATTGTCAATACTTCTTAGTTTATCAGATCTGAAACCTTTTTAACAACTATGGTGGTAATTTCTGACTGCTATTTCAATGAGAATAAATACCTCTGACAGGAGTCTATGCCAAATGCTGTACAATTTCTAATAGCATCTAGAAGTCAGTGATAGACATACCTCATATCTATTGTTTAGACATAGTGAGGTTGCTCTCTTGACTTGTGCAAATTATTTTAAATTCTCATATGCAACTACACACATTGATTTATTCAGTAGACAACTATTAAGCACCTACTGTATTCTGGGCATTTGCCAGAAACCAGCCAGATAGGACCATGCCATGGAAAGAAACTTTAATCTAGCAGGGATGAAGAGAAAGTAAAACCAGAATAAAAACACTATATATGAGAAGGGGGTAGAAATTAGGAAAGGCTTTGCATAGAAGAGGACACCGGAGCTGAGATTTAAGTATTGACAGGTCATAGCCAGGTAAAAACAAAACAAAACAAAAAACAAAAATGGTAAAGCCAGTTTAGACGGAGGCAGTAGCCTGCATAATGACAGGGGACTAAGGGGCAGCATGGGACACACGAACAATGGTAATTAGTTTGAAATAGCTGGAGCCGTATATGTGCAAACGAAATACTCACCGGCACATAAGGGGAAGTAACAGAAGGGAGAGAGTAAAGGGGAAGAGCAAGAGGGAGGTAAGGGAAAGAATGGGAAAATATCCTGTGGCCACTGAAAACAAGACCAGTTATGGATGCCAGTTGTCATGGCTGGTTTATACTTCAACTATTATGGCTATGTCATTAGTAACTAGAGTCCTGTATCTTCATTCTTGATGATACATAAAGATAAGTTTGGGGCTGGGAGCTATTGATACGCAGAAATTCTTGCAAGATCAGTTACCAGCACTAGTGAGGTTAGGCAAATATCTTCAAACAATACAAATGTGTATTTCAAATGAAATATGAAAAGGCCCAAATCAATGTCATTTCAAGCAGAAGACTTGTGGGCCTTGTCCTATCTTTTATATAGATCCAAATTCCTATTTCCTAGGATTTCATTTGGATCTGTTACAGAACATACTAAATTTTAGCAATTGTTATAGGAAAAAAGAAAATATATATTGTTAATAATGTTTTCTTCATGCCTATCCAAGTCCATTTGGGACACAACCTATAGGACCAACACTGACAGCTTTTTCTTCTTTTTATCTGAACATTTATTTTATTTCCTTGTAAACTGCAACACTTACTGGTATAATCATAATTTTAACCTCAGCTAACACTGGAAATAAACCTTTATTATAATGCAAGCACTGTACTAGGGGCTTTTCTCATGCAACTCTTACAACTGTATCAAATAAGTACTTTTTGATTCCAACTTTGATGAGGAAACTGAGGCACAGAGTATAACTTGCTAAAGAGCCCAGAGCTAGTATATGAAGAAGCCGGGATATGAGAGCCACCGTCTGGCTCCCAGAGCCCATGTTCACCCATCACCAAGCTCTACAGAATCATGAACACTATGGACTATCTCCAGCATCTTCCTCTCCTGCCAACCTTTCCTGTTCTTTGTCAAAAAATTGTGCAATTAATGATCTTATAATTTATCAACATTTCAGGGGCACATAATACATAGCTTATACTTTACAATTATAGAACTTTATTAGGACTCTGCTTAAAAGATATTTGAACAATCTAGAAGTCAACAATAATGCTCAAGGTGAAAAACCTAAGCCAAAATATAAGCAGTATTGCCATATTGATTTTATAGATGAAATCCAAAGCGCTGTCAGTTGTGTCTGTCATGGAGATGTATTCACGTACCATCTATTCCCTAACTTCCTCACACTCTGATGAGATTTTTATGCTGGCCTCTTGCCAAATTGGCTATCTCCTTAGAAAATGGCTTGCATTGCTTTTTTTAAGTACACAGGAAATTCAGCTGGATTTTTCCTACTGAATAGGAAAAAAAAAAGAAAGGACAGGATATAAAGAATGCAAATCTAACTTCTGTCTGCAATCCAAAGCACCACAAAAGTGTGCACAGAAAGACGAAGTCTATTTGCATCTATGAATGGATAATAGAAGGCAAAAGAAGAGGTGAAATTTTCATCCCCTTTCTATACAATCCCACCCACATTGCCATGAACACAAAGTAACTTCACCCATCTACCCCAGACCAATTAAATAAGAAGATGCGGTAAAAGAATAGGCAAACAAAGAAATATTAAAACACAGGTGCCTTGCTTTCTCACCCATGCAGATATGGCAGAAAGGAATTCAAGGCCTCAGTGAAGAAGTACAACACTCTTGAGCCCACTTCCAAATCAGCACATCTTGTTAATGTCTAAAACGTGCAAAATGCTTACTCACTGGCAAACTAAATATGCTAACTTTGCCATAAAGAAATCAATGCTGCCATTTGTGGCAACATGTATGAACTCTGAGGGCATTTTGCCCAGTGAAATGAAAGACTAACATTGTAGGATCTCATTTTCATGTGTAGACTCTACAAATACTCAAACTCAAAGGAACAGATCAGATTGGTGGCAGCCAGAGTGGAGGGGTAGGAGAAGGAGGTGTAAAGGTCAAAGGGTACAAACTTCTAGTTCTAAGACATAGTTCTAGGTACAGCGTAATGACTAGTTAATGATATTGTATTGTTTCTTTCAAAGTTGCTAAGAGAGTAGATCTTAAGCTATCACAAGGTAAAAAAAAACTATATGAAGAAGTAGATGTTAACTAGACTCAAGGTGGTAATCATTTTGTACTACATCCATATATTAAGTCATTACGTTGTATACCTTCAACTTCTACAATGTTGAATTGCAGTTACATCTCAATAAAACTAATAAAAATTAGAACTGATAAAGTAGAAAAAGATATACAAGCACACACTGAAGCGAATTAGCATTAATATAGCCACTACATCGACATGTAGTGGATTATAAAGGAAATTGTAACAGCACAAAAATACACTGAAATATTAGAAATAATCATTTGAGTACAATCTTCCACACATAAAGCCATCACCTTTAGGAGTCGAGAGCTGAAGACTCCAGGACATTAAGTGCTATCCGAAACCTAGGCTCTCACACACACTCTTCGTGCCCTCAAAGTCTCCCCTGGTTCTTCTTCCTAACCCTCACGGACAGAGCACTTTGTCTTTCCTTCACACACAGCGAGGGGGGAAACTGCCTGGGATTCTCCCAGCTACTGGAGTCATGTCCGTGACATTTTTACCACTCTATCCGAGTTTAAGAACTAAATCAGGTTTGTCATTGACATTTTGATGCCAACAACAACAACAAATCACTTCTCATGTGCATGCATACATGTATTATTTTAGTACATTCAAAAGATCAAATGGTCTTCCTCAAATATGTCAACTAAAACAAGAATCATAAAGTAAAAATATTTTACTAAATGATTTTCTTTTTAAAGGAAAACATTATCTCATTGAAATGTCAAGGTGCATAAATACAGCTTTATCAGGGCGCCTGGGTAGCTCAGTTGCTTAAGTGTCCAACTTCAGCTTGGGTCATGATTTCACAGTTCGTGGGGTCACACCCCACGTTGGGCTCTGTGTTGACAGCTCAGAGCCTGGAGCCTGCTTCTGATTCTGGGTCTCCCTCTTTCTCTGACCCTCCCCCCTCACACTCTGTCTCTCTCTCTCTCTCAAAAATAAATAAACGTTAAAAAAATTTTTTTAAATAGATACAGCTTTATCCACAGATATTTATTAGGTAGAATCCTTAAATTTACCACTTAAGGGTTTTTTTCTTTACTGTCTTAAATTTTATATTCCATTTGATTTTAACATTATAGGAAAGGGTGTCACTATTTCTTTTGCTTGCATGTATTATGGCATATACACTCTACCTGGTACATCTGACACAAAGTAAGTGCTCAATAAACCTTAGAATTGCTGAATCTTGTGAAATATACCATAATAAAATCTCACAGAAGTTTAACATAAAGCTTATGTGTAACCATAATAACCTTAAATATGTTTTTAAAATAGTAAAACTCTAGAAATGGTACTATTTGTACACCAAATTACACTCTTACATTTAATAGGGTTCATATATTCAATGTGATATATATTCAATATATATTCAAAGTATTCAAAATATATAGTCAGTCACCCACTAACTTTCTTCTTGAAGACCAACACATTTTAAACAATTAGAGTGAAGCCTTTTGGTATAAGAGGTATTAAAAAAAATTAATTGTGAACTTCTAGTAGTCCCTCACCTATTTCCAGTATCCAACTCAGTTTTGACCTAATATTACCATATACCAATTGCTAACGACTACATTAAGAATTCTGAGCCCTGAAAGTATCAAATATTTGCTGAACTCTAGAAATTGCATGCCCTCCTTTCCAACCCATTCATCATCCTATGCACAATTTTACCAGACGCGATTACCACTCAGCATTCGACTGAAAAAAAAAAAAGTAAATTTTAAGAGGAAAAGCTGGTAGACACAGGCATTTCAACAGCAGGGCTCATATCCAGGCAATGGGCAAAGTTACGACAGAACTATCTAGTGCATTAGGGAGTGGCTTCCATATTAGTTGGAAAATAACCACTGTTTCTGGATCTGCCAGTTGCCCCTCACCACTGCCTAGCACACTGTCCTGCCATTCCCCAAATCCTCCCACATCATAGCACCTGAACAAGGGATGCCTGACAAGAGGGTCTTTGAAAACCCTGCAGCCAGCCTCTGTTGGGTCTTTACTGTACATAGAGTTAAGTAGTATGGTCTAACCAGTCTGTGGTCAATTAAGAATCAGTAACTAACCAGTGAGGAGAAGTCAAGTATAACACCAAAAAGAACCTGAGCTTTGCAGAACATTCTGGCTCCATTTTCCATAAAAGGGCAGACAACTTAAAACTCCAATCGTATTGCCTTCCATGTTCCATTTTTTTTACTCTCTGATGTTCCTTTCTACTGAACTGACCATTACATTTCCAAAGTTCTGAAATGGCCAACAGACCATAGACAGACATTTCTTTAGGCTCCTGCTTGAAACCAACAGCTTTGACAAACTGCTGGCCTTGATTCAGAGCCAACTTCTATGCTCCATTCTAAAAGCAGAAATCAAGTACCAAATTAGATACTTTTCATTACCTTCAAAGCCATCATTATCAATATCACCAAGATTAACAATAGATTCCCCAAATCTTGCGGCATATTTGTCACTTCCAAGGAGCTCTGTTTCCATTTCATTCATTACTGCTCCCTAGACAGAAAAGAGGAGAAAAGATGTCATTATAACCCTCTCTGACAACTTTACACATGATTTACTATTATAATTGGATATGGATTTTTTTCTAATGTTTCAAACAAGTTGGACAAACTACAGATTGAGCTTTAGTACACACATCTCCGTTCCATTCAATAAATATTTATCAAGTATGTCAACATATAATAGTATGATTAGAGCTCAGAGGACATAAAAATTGTCAAACTCATGATCCCTAGCTTTGAAAATCCAATAAATCATTTTGATAATTCAATTTAGCAAATGTTTATTGAGTTCCTACTAAAGGCAATGCACCATGCAACGTGGGAAGAGGTGGAGGAGGACAAAGAGGTGTGTGTAGAAGACAGACTCACCTTCCTGAAGAAGCCCAGTTACATGGAAGGCTTAGCACAAATACATAAATAACTAAGAAGTGAAAACTGCTTTGTATTATCAAGAAGCAAGGACAGCATATCTACTTGTAAAAGGAGAGATTTCATAAAAGATGGTATTCAAGGTGGCTGTTGAAGGATGGACAGAATTCTGATATGCAGAGAATACAATCAGCAAAACAAATTTCCAGAGAATTTGGCTGTTATGAATGGTATGTATAACGAAGGAGACCAAAAAAGAAAAACTGAAGTGTTATGGTGTGGAATTCTGAATACCGAGGGAAACTTATTCTCAATTTAGGGACTAAGAAGTCATTGAAGGCTTCTGACTGGAGGAGTTGGCACAACAGAAGCTGGTCTTTTGAGCCTTATCCTAGCAGCACTGAAACATGGACTGGTCAACTGCTATCGCTTAAGTTCGAAGAGGAGTTAAAAGAAGACATTCAATAATGCTGCCATCATGAGCCACTGCAGTAATAACTACCAGACCTCTTTCCCAACTCTGATGATGTCACTCCTTGTAGTAAGGAGAAAAAAAAAAAATCCATGCACTCATCATAGATCCTCTCCTCTTCTCGAACAAGTGATTGATCCTTCCCTAATCACACATGTTCTTTTCCTTGCAGTTGTGAAACATCCTTCCACTTTATTTTCCAACTAAACAATTCCTAAAGTGGTCTTGTTCAAATACTACTTCCTCTGTGAATTCTTCTGGACCAAAGTAAATTGCTTCTTCTGCTTTGTACCTTCTGCTGATGTGCCAATTGCCATGTTGTATTCAATTCTTTATTCTCATGTTTGTTTCTTTCCTAGACTTGAGGTCCTGGAGGTCAGGACTAAGATTATTCTCAGTTCTTTTCATAGGTTTTGTTATATTTCAGATATTTGCTAAGTGTTTTTGTGTTTTTTTTTAATGAATCATCTCTACAGACAAAAATCACTGGCACTAAACATAAATTATTTTATCAGGGAATAAGGGATAAAAAAAACTGGACTCCAAGGGAAATCCTAAAGTGAAGGGAAAAAGGGCTCCAGAGAGGATGAGAAGGTGTAGACCTAACAACAGAATGGCACTGATGTTCCAAGAAGAGGGTTTCAAGAAGCACTGATCATTCTTCAGGTATTTTCCAGTCAGAGAATGGTGACCAAGAGTTCTCTGGAGACCTCTAAAGATTATTTTAGAAGTAGGTGGAAGCAAGATTCACTCAAATATCATTCTTTCTTATGTTCATTCAAAAACAATTACTGAGCACCTATTTCTTCAGTATTCTTTCAAACCCTAAAAACAGTGGTAAACAAGATGGAGGATTCTTTTCCACACAGTGTCTCTATTCCAGTAGAAGAACAGACAGTATCAAACCAAACCAATACATTGCCAGAAAGTGGTCAGTGCCATTTTTGAGAGTTAACAAATAGGAAGTAAGAAGGGGAAAAGAATCCTCTATGTCAGAAGTGTTAAAAGCTGCAATCACTTATGAAATTACCCCATGTTCAACAGTGGTGCCTCAGGGTAGGAATGAGGGAAGAACAAGAGGGTATGGCTTCTTCCTTGCCCTTTAAGTCAAAGGAATACACTTTTATCAGTTTCTCCTATTAGGATCTCTTAAGACTTCAATGAGAAAGAAATCATATTGCCTCATTTTAGGTGTATATGATACTTTGTAAGGTGTTTTCAAAAAGTTTAGTTTATAAGAAGAAAAGTATGCAGAATAAGGAGGTAGCTAGGATAAGATGACCATCTATGAATAGGGAAATGTGAAATATCTATGCAAAAAACCTCATGCTTGATATCTCTATTAAGGAGATATGCATGATCACTTTGTAGATGATATGCCTTTACTATTAAATTTAAGTTGAAATGCTGTCCAGGGAATCCCAATTAACAAATAACTTTGCTGCTCTATATTTAGAACTTTGAAAATCTCTTAACTGTAGAAGATTGAGTATTTACACTCAAACTGTCAAGTGTTTAGTCTAGTGCTTAATACAAGACCTTATTAAATGCTCTAAAACCATTGATTAAGATTGCAAACACCTTCCTCAAACAGATTTTATTTTGTTGAATCCTCACTAAAATGCCGTGCCTTAAGAAATTAGCCACTTTTCTCACAATCCCTTCTTTCTCTTAAAGGAACAGACCAAGAAGACTCCATTAAGGCCTTATCAATTCTTTGTTTTGATTTAATGCCAAGAAGATACACTGGCAAGATAAGGTCAGCAGAACTCTTCAAACTGAATTGTGAAGTGGTCAGTTTCTACTCCACAATATCTCCCATAATTTAAAACTTGTACTTAATTGTACAACCACTATATCTACTTTGGAATAAACTATGCCCATTTTTTTAATGTTTATTTTTGAGAGAGAGAGAGAGAGAGAGAGAGAGAGTGAGAGTGCGCAAGCCAGGGAGGGGCAGAGAGGGAAAGACACAGAATCCAAAGCAGGCTCCAGGCTCCAAGCTGTCAGCACAGAGCCCTACATGCGGCTCAAAACCACTAGCCATGAGATCATGACCTTAGCTCAAGTCAGATGTTTAACTGACTGAGCCACCCAGACGCCACTTATATTTTTTTTTTTTTTTTAATTTATTTTTGAGAGACAGAGACAGTGCAAGCAGGGGAGGGTCAGAGAGAGAGGGAGACACAGAATCCAAACCAGGCTCCAGGCTCTGAGCTGTCAGCCCAGAGCCCAATATGGGGCTCAAAACCACTAACCATGAGATCATGACCTGAGCCGGAGCCACTTAACCAACTCAGCCACCCAGGTGCCCCTTTATATTCTTTGAAAAATTTTGTTTCATGTTTATTTCTGAGAAAGAGAGAGACAGACAGACAGAGAGAGACACAGAATCTGAAGCAGGCTCCAGGCTCTAAGCTGTCATCACAGAGCCTACATGGAGCCTGAACCCACAAACCATGAGATCATAACCTCAGGTCAAGTCAGACACTTAACCAAATGAGCCATCAAGGTGTCCCCCCTCCTTATACTCTTATATCAAGAATACCATCTATAGAAGTTGGGTAAAATCACATTTTATCAAAACACCTCATTTCCTATCCTTTTCAAATCAATAAATTAAAAACATTTTATACTTTATCTCCTACTTCTGATAATATTTGTAAGCAAAGACATTCACTACAGAACCAATAATAAACGTACATATTGAGGGAAATATAAAAATCATTCTTTCAAATTAGATTTGCATTATAATAAACCTCAAACTTCAACTGCTTGAAGTTCAAGATGGGAGTAGAAGAACCCCAGAACAACCGATCTTTTTCTGGAATGTCAACAATGGGACAGCTCCGCATCCACCAGAATGTTCCATTTCATTTTTAGAGCATTAGGACAACACCAGAGTTTTCACTTTCTTCAGTAAAATAAGCCCAAGAATCTCTAGCATCAGAAGTCTGGACTAACTTTGGTTTCTATCACACTGGCACAGGCAGCCTCCAGTTGGTGAGTAATTGGACGTACCGAGCCAGAGTTGATGTACACGAACACTCTGCCTTCCTCCCTGATGACGCTCTGCATGGGAGCTCCCACGAGCAGGTCTGAGAAGCCATCTGCGTTGAGGTCCACGGCACAGACAGAAGCTCCAAAGTAGGAGCCAAGCTGCCCAAAAACAAGCCAGATGCATCACCGAGAGAAGCCGCAGGGTTATTCACAAAAGCCCTCAGTGATACCGAAGGTGGCGACATTACCTTTTTACCTTTCATTTCATGTAAGATGTTCAGTTCTTTGGCATCGATGCTGAAGATGTATGCCTGCAATTAGGAGCAGAGTTAGAAAAACTGAGACTGTGATCACATTAAAATAATCTTTGGGTGATCAAAACATCAACGTTCACAACTTGTAACTGCCCAAATACAGTTTTAAAAACCCTTTTCAGTGTAATTCAAAAGCTTTTGGGAACCACATTCACATTAATATGCCTTCTTTGCAAAACTATCTTCTCAGGAACTGTGGTCTTGATCCCTCAGAACACAAAGTGCTGTTTGCCTCACTTGTCAAGTCAAGTTTAGTAATGTCCACACTACAATTGAACAAAAACCAGAACCAGAAAGAGCATCTGATTCTTTCTGGTCTTACCCCAAAACATGCAGCAGCTCAGTATTCCCTCACCTGGAAACATGGTAGTCAGTACATGTACTCCCTAGACATCTTGAGGTAATTTTTTTTGCAAAAACAATTTACTTATATAAAAAAGAAAAGCCTCTGGGGCACCTGGGTGGCTCAGTCAGTTAAGCATCCTACCTCAACTCAGGTCACGATCTCATAGTTTGTGAGTTCAAGCCCCACAACAAGCCACATTGGGCGCTGTGCTGATAGCTCAGAGTCTGGAGCTTTGGATTCTTTGTCTCCCTCTCTCTCTGCCCCTCCCTCACTCACACTCTGTCTCTCAAAAATGAATAAATGTTAAAAACTTTTTTTTCAAAAAAGAAAAGCCTCAATTTGACTTCCAGAATTTTCCTTTAAGCTTTTCTGTTAAATTTAATCTAAAAGCCATGCAACTTTCACCATGAAAGGCAGTATGCAGCTCATCATTTCTAGTTTTCATTCCTTAGAATTTTTGCAGTTTCTCCTTTAGTATCTTATTCTCTCATGTGGTTTCTTTGAAGCTTTATGAAGAATCAGTGTAAAAATGTAATTCTTACTTTACCAATCTGTTCATGTTGAGGGGCTCCTCCAACTACTTCGGTAGTATGTGGACTCCGAAAATGACCCGCTCCAACTGAGTAGCCTTCAAATAAAGTGGAGAAAAAGTATGAGAATCATTATTTGCAATGGGTCAAATATATTATCATAAATCCATTCACAGAGTCAAAGGAGACTGAATTCCAAAGATTTAGCATAGCAATATTCAAAACTGGTCATTTATTATATGCCTTAAACAATTATTAGTAGGTATTATGAAGCTAGGCACATGGTTTACATTTCCAAGTCCTAGAAATTAAAGATAGCACTTTTACATTTGGTTAGTCTCTATGTAGTACCAGAACATGCTAGGACATTCTAGGATTACAACTGAAATATTTTAGAGAACTAAAATTTAACATGTTAAACTTTAAGTAAAAACTCCCTAAAATTCAATTCTTTCACCATGAAACCTTTCTATGGTGATAAAACCGTATGAGGACATAAATGGTAAAATATATTATATGACAAAAGGTATAATACTAAGTTATATTTCTTATAACACTTCAACCATAAACAAGTAAATTTTGGGTTATAAATAAATTCCCTCTGTTTGAAAAAGAATTCTAACTGTATGAATGAGAAAAAATAACACTTCTTTTTCTTACTGTAATTATGTGAGTCGAGGCTGCTTATGTTTGAAGCACTATGATTAACAAATCTGTATTTTCTAAGAAGCTATGGGGAAAGCATCCCTTCTTACTCTAATAGAGAAATCAATGCCGAGAAATCTTGTGTTTCTGTAGAAATACCGACTCTAAAGTATCCTGCTACATAGGACAAGAACACAATGGAGGGGGAGGAGGAGGAACAGGAGGGAAAGGATAAAGACAAGAATAAACTCTGGGAAATATTCTAAGAACTTATGATGCTAAGGTCAACGAGCTGTTTTTAGATCCGTAGGCTTCATAATGTTACCCATTGTGTAGAATGCTGTCGACAGCCCCACTGGCTTTCAGTTGGTCCTTTAAGAAAACTACACTTACTCACTCATACATGATTCAATGAATTCATGTCAAGTGCCTACAAAGTTCCTTGGTGACTGAGTGGCTCAGTTGCTTGGGCTTCTGACTCTTGATTTTGGCTCAAGTCATGATCTCATGGTTTGGGAGTGTGAGCTCCACACTGGCCTCTGTGCTGACAGCACGGAGCCTGCTTGGGATTCTCTTCCTCTCGCTCATTGCCCCTCCCCCACACGTTCATTTTTTTTCCCCTCTCTTTCTCTTAAAAATAAACTTAAAAAGTTCCTCAGATATTCTTAGCACTCAATAAATGCAATCTTTATAACATGTTGACTGCATCAAGATACAAGCTTGTAAGAATAAACTATTTCTCTAGTCTAACAAATATTAGTATTTTACATATATAATTACAGTCATTAAGGTTTCATTGATTATATTCCTAAAGTAACAGTTTTTGAACTCTAATTGCTATTGGCCATTTTGATCTTTTGAACAGACAAGTAATCATAAATAAGAGAAGTAGGATCTGTAAGACTGAGAGGATTGGCATTTGCCCATTTTTACAGTACCTAAATAACTTCCAAATTTTACTTGATTATTTCTGTCTAAAAAAGCCTTGTATTTATTTGTAGTTATATTGTAGACAAAAAGAGATCCAGTCCAATAAGATGATCCTGGGGCTCCCATCACAATTAGATCCTAGAAGAAAAAAAAAAAAAACAATTATCATTTCAAAGTTTAATCCATTCAAAACTTCCTCCAAACATACATTTTAAGTAAAGAGTGAGAATACATTTTGATAATACATTTCTAAAATGTGAACATTTTCTGAATTTAAAGACCTATCAGAAACCCCCCAGAGAAGCTGGCTAATGAATTTTCACCTACAAGCACAATTTCAGAGAAGAAATTCTCACTCCACATTCATCAGTGGACCTTAAAACTCAAGAAAGCATCATGGAACACTAGAGTAAGCTTTTGGAAGACAAGCAACTTGGTTTCTAGTCAAGTGAATCCGCCTCTGGCTAATTCATTAGTGCTTATTATGGAGATGATCACATGTTGCTCAGGAGTAAAAAGTGGCTTTAATTTATTCCTATTTGCAAAGACCCAATGTTTCCTTAACAACGTTAGCTTAGAAAAACATAAATTCGGTGGAATTTGAGGGCATATTTGATGATAAATACAAATTTAGGAATTACAGAAGTCAGAATGAACAGATAAATTTGGTAAAATGTGAAAACTTATAGCAATCAAACCTATTTAAAATATTTCCAAATTTCCTAGATGATTCTGACCTTATAAAACGGTCAGTTTAAATATATAGTGATTTTTTAAAATGTATTAGTAGGTAATATTTATGGAAATTGTTAACTCAAGGCTTGATAGTCTGACCACATAGATCCAGAAAACATTCAGAAATTCTTAATGGGTGCTGAGGGTAAAATGGGAGATTTGGGGATGGAGTACAACTGTGATCTTTGATTGTATATCCTGGAGTGTTAGAGAAAGAGTCTGGGGAATACTTCATCTCTAAGAGGATAATAAATTCTTCAATCTCTCAATGCTCATAATTTTAAATGAAAGATGTGGATTCATATGCTTCTTTTCTCCCTCAACTAGTAATTAAAACTGACATACTTGGCTACTAGAAACATTTTAAATGTGTAAGTTAAAGCAAACAACAACTTCCTCTTATTTTTATTAGCATTTTGATGCAAAGAACATTCTTTAGTGTAGACTTTTAGTCTTATGTGGCACAACCATCCTCAGTATGAACCTCCTTCAAAATACATGTGGAATATGGAGTGGTGAAAATTAAGTTGTAATAAACTCAAATTTAAGAAAACTATTACTCAGATGTTACACAATTTTTACTGTGAAGTGTAACCCCTATAAAGCAGAAGTCTGAATCTTAAGGATTAAAAATTTTGTATTTTAAGGGCTATTACCTCAGTATAAAAACTAGATATTCCAGCTTGACATGATGCAAAGTTTTCTCCAAATTTTCTCACATAATCTAAAATGAAGTTAAAAAAAAAAAGCAATTGAGGATTTCATTGTAAAAGACAATTGGCATAATTTTATAAATCCTAACAAATATGCATTTTAGGGTCTACATTTTATCCTCTCTCATTTTAAAATAGTAGCTTTGATAAAATTTAAGATCACAAATCTCTTACATATTAATCCTTAAAAATATTTCTGTGAAATAGCAATAAAAATATCTACCACCTCTGCCTCTTTTTCATGGAAAGAACATGCCATATATATTAAAGAAAAAAAACTGTCAAGTGCCTATCTAAAACAAGAGTAGAATTTGTGGCTTCTAGTCCAGGTCAGCATTTAAAATAGGCTTCCTGGAGCACCCAGGTGGCTCCAGTTGGCTGAACAGTCAGTTCACCAGGTCACTATCTCAGAGTTCGTGGGTTTGAACCCCACATTGGGCTCTGTCCTGACAGCTCGGAGTCTGAAGCCTGCTTCGGATTCTGTCTCCCCCTCTCTCTCTGCCCCTCTCCCCACTGTCACGCTCTCTCAAAAATAAAACATTTTTTAAAAGTTTTTTTAGATAGACTTCCTAAATTGTGCCCAACTAAAAATAACAGTCAAGCTCTGCATAGAGATGGATGGTCTCCTACTACCCATGAATTGGATGCTTTTGGAACTTACTAGGAAGACAAAGCTCTACTTCTCCTGGGAAAGGGCTATAAGTAAATCTCAATAAAAGTAAGAATCAGGTCCACATGCTTGTTTTGGCTTTGCTAATCAGAAAAGTTAAATGAATTGTTGGCCAGGACTATTAATTACAAATGACATGATTTTTCACTCCTTTTTGGATCTTCCCTTTTTTAAAAAAATAAATTTCCTCATGATTTTAGGTGTTTTAAGTTTATACCATCTTGAATGTTTTGCAGGATATGGCTGGGCATAACTGAACAACAATAACAAATTCTACTGGTAGAATGTTTTAAAGTGTCAACCATATACTATGGAGAAAAAGAAGGATAAACAGAGCACTAGACTGAGTTTCACTTCACTTAGGAATTTAAAATTCACTTTTTGTCTTCTTGGACATCCAGAGGCCAATTCGAGATTATGAGTTTTTCCAAGACATCACATACCACAGAGGACTCCAAAGTTAATAGAATAACTACATTTGCATATATGGTCAAAATTTTGTCAGGTAATGGAAAGGTTCTTTGGACACTATAGTGATCATTTTGGTTAAAAAAGGGGAAAATGGAATGTGTATATATTTAGTTCTGAGTTTTGAAAAGTTATATTTTTAGAATTTTAGTTATGTTTTTAATGCCCTGTTGACACTCACCCCTAATTTTGCTCACGTCAGGTGTTTATGTCCTAGCTCAGCTTACACTACTGCTACCTAATAATCTAGAATTTTCACGGGAAAACTTTACAAGCTCAAAGATACCAATCCCTTGTCATTGCAAGGAATATATGTGAATTAAAAAAAAAAATAAAGACACACTGAGTGGGAAAGATTTGCTTACACTTACACTTGAATCTTTCTCAATATTCTTGGAAGCTACAGATAAAACAACAAACTGAGACAGTTTTCATCTTTCCAGACTTCATCTTTCCAGATTTTTCAATCTCAAATGTTTAATCATAATTTCATGATTTTAAGTGTCCTCTATAGTCTGACCATTAGACTCATTTATGTGGAATTCAAAATATATTAAATGCAAAAGTGGGTAATTATCAACTATATTCTAGAACTATTCAAATGTAACTGTACAAATTCCTATTCCTCAAAACCCAAAGCACATTTTTTGCACTCATACTTCCACAATTGAGTAAAAAACACTGAGTAGCTAAAAATACAGCTATTTTAATAAGATTTCTTCTTTCTCTGCAAATGCAAAATTGAAAATTAAAAGTTAAAAGCATTCACTTGTTTCTCTTGATCCAGGTAATACCCAAATGATTCCTACCTTGATAACACGGAGCTATTCTTTTGCTCAGTTCTGTTCGTAAATCAGAAGGCATTCCATAGCAAACACCCGTGGGAAGCTTATTTTCATTCTTTATATAAAATATATTTTTCCATCTATGCCCACAAGCCTGAATAAAACATAAATGTAGATCAAATGATGTGAACATCACACCCAGAATATATGATCCCGTGATGATCTCAGTGGACTAATCCCAATAGCCTACCACGATGGATCCATTTTCTCCAGGCTGTCTGGAAAGTGTGACCCCCAACCACTGATTGTCTCTTTCTTCCAGACAAGTCTTTCCACAAGGTTCTCCAGTAGGGCTACCTACAGCATTTGGGGGAAAAAAAAATTATCGTCAGTCATCTTGAAAACCATGTCACTCTAGGACAGCAGAGACAATAAACATACTTGACCCAAGCTCTCTCCTTCACCACGTATAAAATGTCCTCGACTCCTGCTACTCTACAGCCTTATACTCAGTGCGCAGTATGGGGCCAACAGGGCGTTACTCTGCCAATGTAAGTGTTCTCTCAGCAGGTGGTTTGTGTTTGTAGAAAATGATCTCCAGCTGATCACATCATGAAGCCATGGGCTCAATATAGGAGAAGGGTAACCTTCTCGGGGGTAGGGGGTGGTGGGGAGAGCACTTTAAACCCACACAGGCGGTGCAGATGCAACTGCAGTGTGTCATTTGTGGCAAAGAATGCGCACCTTTGTTTTGACCATTTGTCTAGCATTACAAGCAACATTACCAGAGCAATTTATTTTAATTTAAAAAATATTTTTTATTTCAAGTTTTTATTTAAATTCCAGTTAACATATATGGTAAAATTGGTTTCAAGTGTTGAACTTAGCGTTCAAACACTGCCAAACAACACCTGGTGCTCATTCACAAGGGCCCTCCTTAATCAGCATCACCCATTTGGCCCATCCCCCACCCACATCCCTCCATCAACCCTCAGACACTTAACTATAATAGAGAACTATCAGAGCAATTTTACTATTTTTTTAAAGATGTTTACTTATTAGAGAGAGAGACAGCAAGCAGGATGGGGCAGAGAGGAAGACAGGAAATCCCAAGCAGGCTCCACACACTCAGCACAGAGCTGGATGTGGAGTTCGAACCCATGAACCGTGAGATCATGATCTGAGCTGAAACCAAGAGTCACACACTTAAACAACTGAGCCACCCATGTGCCCCTATCAGAGCACTTTTTAAAGACACTGCTTGTATTGAGACTTTAGGAATAAAAGACAAGAATACGGCCCCCACATTTAAGTCACAATCCAGTTGAAACTGGGAGGTGAGGACTGAGCACAGGGAAAGTGGTTGAGTCTAATTAGCATATTAATAATGCCTAGTATTGAAGACAAACTGCCTAACGGCTTACATTTAGTTTATTGTGACTATTAAAAAAAAAAAAAGACTTGAACTAGATTTTTTTTTTTTCAATAGTAAAACACATCAAAAGGTACTTTGGTGGGGCTCCCAGGCAGCTCAGTCCACTAAGCATCCAACTGGACTCTTGATTTCGGTTCAGGGTTCTGGAGTTTGAGCGCCTTATCTAGCTCTGCTGTCAGTGCAAAGCCTGATTCGGATCCTGTCTCCCACTCTCTGCCCTTCCTGCACTTACACTGCACTCACAAGCTCACTCTTTTGCTCTCTCTCTCAAAATTAAGTAAACATTTAAAAAAAGTATTTAAAAAAGGTACTTGGCAAATGCATGGATAGCCAGAAAACCAAACAAATATTTTCACGGGCCATACAGCACTTCTCAATTGCACGAAAGTGGATCTTCCTAATAATTTTTCTTTTGCTAGAGCAACTTCTTTGCTTTATAACTGGGATCTTATTAACATACTTTCAAATAAGTAATTTTGGTGTAGAGAAGATGTAGTGTCTTAAGAATCCTTTCACTGACTTTATTCCTACCCTCTTCAACGCCATGTGCTGGTTCCATTCCCCATGAGCTTACTTCCAAAGTCAGGTGATTACATTCTCCCCAGCTTAACTGGATAAGGATGTGGAACTTGGGTTTGTTTACTTAATTCTGAACACCAGTCACTGGTGCCATTTTATCATATATTTATAGTGACCATTCTCAAAATCATTAGGCACTCCATCTTCTTTAACCTTGACATAAAGCTTCCTGGGCAAACTCATAATACCTACAGAGATAAGGCCAGTATTTTGAAAGTGAAATTATTTACAGTAAACCTTCTGGGTAGGAGAAATTTTATCTCAAGAATAGGAAAGTGTTTGTATATACATTTGTCCTCCCAAACATTGTTCAGGGCAAAGAGTAAAACCTTTCAACAGAGCTGAACTGAACAGTTTCCTGGCTGCTTCCCTGAAGAGTCCGACTCAGTAGGTCCAGGTGAGGCTCTGACTACCTCAGGTGACTCTCATGCTCTGGATTATTATTCCAATAGAATGGATAAGGGTTTTCTGGCCAGGCTTCTTATAAAATAGGATTACTTCCACATTTTGGTAGAGGTTGCTCAGAGCACTGGACTTGAAAATGATTAAGCATTTAATAAATGCTAGTGTTGATAAGCAATGTCTACGTGGAATGAAAAGCAGGTTTGCTACATCCCAAACCTTGATAAGAGACGGGCCAGGGAGAAACAGGAGATCCCTATGTTAAAATTAACAAAGAAAGGGGAAAAGAACAAAAAGGAGGAGAGCGAAGGAGGGAGAAAGACCATAGTGAGTGTTGGGTGGGTAAGGTCTAACAGAGTTCCATGGCTACATGATGCCAACCTAATTGAAAGAAAGTGAAAAAGACAGTAACCAACACAGTTTTACCTCATTGTGATGCAATTCCAGTTTAAATTTTCACCAACACTACCAGTTATTTTTACTGTCAAAAATAGATAAATGGTAGATTGTCTACCAGAAGGTGAAGTTGCTATTATTTACAACAGACACTTAAATAAACTACCGTCTCTGAAAACACCTGTCTTTGTAAAACTGTCATGTGGTTGACTAAGACACCTGAGCAAGAGGAAAATTGAGGACAAGAGAGAAAGGAGGTAACAAACAACACGTTTTCGCCATAAAACGCCATATTTAACGGGCACTTTGATCATAGTTACAATTGAATAGAAACAAATAGGTAGAAACAAGTTTACTGTCCTGGAGATACTACCCAAAGTTTAAGTAAATAGGCAGTCCTTCAAAGCTGTGCAAAGTATCCTGTAAGTTGCTTGATGAAAACGGCCACAACATTGGTCTGTGAACTGTGACCTTTTGTCGTGTTTCCGATGAAAACCAGAGAAAGTGTTGTGTTGAGCCTTTCATGGGGCCACGGATGGTTCTGTGTTCCATCGGCTCCACCAGTGACTCGCAGAATCCTCGCTGCTCAGAGCCTCATCCAGCATGGCCAAGCAATTCATGCCCCACTTCTCTCGAGGTCACTTCCTGCCAGGGTTTTTCTCTCCATGTCTTTGTGTAGCTCTCAGACCGCTGGACTTACACCAACCAACCCCCCACCTGCCCAGGCCTTGGGCCTCAATGACGCTGCTGGCTTTCCTGGTTCTTCAGCTTTGCAGAGGGCAGATTACGGGACTTCTCTGCCTCCTAACTGAAGGAACCAATTCCTCTAACAAATCTCCTCTAAGATCTTTCTACCTACCTACCATTCACCCACCCTATTGCTTCTATTTCTCTGGAGAATTTTAACACAACTATATGTATTTATTCACAGCTATCCTACACCCCAAATTTAGTCACTAACAACCTAACTCATCATGGCTAGTACCAACACAGAGCCCAGGAACATGTGCTGAAAATGGGTCAGTAAATTAAAAGGCAAAATCTGAAAAACAATTCAGAAGCACCTGAGTGGCTCAGTCAGTTCAGTGCCTGACTCTTGATTTTGGCTCAGGTCATGATCTCATGGTTCATAAGATAGAGCCCCGCAACTGAATCTGATTCAGCCTACAGCAAGGAGCCTGTTTGGGATTCTCTCTCCCTCTCTCTCTGCCCCTCCCCCACCCACATACACATGCTCTCAAAATAAATATTTTAAAAATTAGCTCAGGGCGCCTGGGTGGCTCAGTCAGTTAAATGGCCAGCTCCAGTCATGATCTCACGGTCTGTGGGTTCAAGCCCCACATCAGGCTCTGTGCTGATGGCTAGCTCAGAGCCTGGAGCCTGCTTTGGTTTCTGTGTCTCCCTCTCTCTCTGACCCTCCCCTACTCACGCTGTCTCTCTGTCTTTCAAAAAAAAAAAAAAAAACTTTTAAAAAATAGCTCAAAGCCCCAATGGTGGTTTAAGTATCTTCTATTCGTGTTTCGTGTCTTAATCAGAGACGTGTACAAAAGGATGCATGCACAGGCAAAAAGAAAACTCACAAAGTCATGAAACAATTATCCTTTCAAATGAAAAATAGAAACTAACACTAATAATTGAACACACACTCACATTACTATAGCCTTCTTCCCACGTCCTGGCACTGCTTCTGCCCTGGCAGCAGCACCGGATAACGAAGGTCCTGCCCAGCTACTCTCTGCACTGGTTCCGAGGCAGGGTCCCTTCAAGGAGCGGCCTGTCAGTCGTCACCACTGCTCTGCGTCTTTTCTCCACTTCTAGGAGCTTTTCACCCTTGCCGTCTGGGGTGCGTCCAGACTCTTGCCGGGAAAAGCGAGACCTCTACATCGTCGGCTTACGCTCAGCTCAGCCCATTTTCAGCGTTCTCCCTTAACCTTGCTCCCCCAAGTTCACGCCTCGCGCACGTGGTGCTCCGCCTTGACTAGACATTAGGATCACCGGGGGAGAGTTCCGAGTAACGACCGACACCTGATCCCCACTTCCTGGAGGCTCAGACCTGATGTGTCCTAGACATAAAGAGTTTTTGAAAAGCTCCCCAGACAGGTGTGTGTAACTGAGTTTGTGCTCGACAATGGAAGTGGCTGTGCCTTCTCCGGGACTACATCCTGTCTGAAAATACGCCACTTTCCATATACTAGCAGGAGCTTTTTGTCATCCTTGGTTTCAGCTACATACTGAAATAGGATATCAAGTGTTAAGCAAACTTACTTCATGTGGAAATACACTACTTCTAATGTGTCAGAAGTGATTATTATTAGAACTGTCATAAGAAAGTTAATTCTTGTGAATTTCCCTGAAAGAACATCATAAATAAACTCAGATTATCTTTATATGTTATGCAAATGTCATACTGAAATGATTTATAATCGGGTTTTCAACTCAGCTCATACATGTCTAATCTAAACTCTTAGTAAACCAAATCAGCTTCATAATTGAAAAAGTACTTTACATGGTTTAACGTAAAAGAGGGCAGCAAAATTAACATGTGATGATTTCCCATGCTTTTATACATCCACAATGACTAATCTTAGCAGAGTAGATTGAATTTTTCCAGTAGATATTAAACATATGAAACCACACAAAACCATTATATCCTTTATTTGAAAAATTCGGCCGGTTTTTCTTTTTCCATTTTTTTTCATTTGCATAGGAACATACAAGAAACGTGCTTGTTACTTTAGTTTTTTACTTCCATTTTTATTTTGGGGTTTTTAAATGTTTATTTTATTTATTTTTAAGATAGAAAGAGCAGGGAAGGGGCAGAGAGAGAGAAAGAATCCCAAGCAGGCTCTGCACTATTAGCACAGAGCCTGACTCAGAGCTTGAACTCATGAACAGTGAGATCATGACCTGAGCCAAACTCAGGAGTTAGAGGCTTTACCCGCTGAGCCACCCAGGAGCCCCTCCATCTGCCGATCTCCTATCAGTAGACCCACATGTGTATAAATGTGAAGGACCGTCAGATGAATACAAAGGCTGTTTTGTACAAAGTTAAGTACTTTCTTCACCATCTCATTTTTAGTTGTTATTCCTAGCACCGGTTTTAGCATCATGGCTCCAGTGCCAAAGTAAGACAGACAATGGAAGACTAGATAGTCAATCTCAAATGTCGCCTCATCAGGGCAGGTTGACTGTTTTGCTGACCGCATCATTCCCACAGCACAGAACAGGACCTGAGGGACCGCAGGCAGGAGCGAAACACACGTCCTGCTGAGGGAGGGGATTCTGAAATACCTTTACCATCAAATCCTTTATGAGGCTATGTCTACAAAATTTTCACCAAACTCTCAGGGACTTAAGCTTTTGAGAGGTCTTCTTCCTTCACTACGATTTGTCCTTTCCTCCAAAATATTAATTCCTGTAAGTTTTAAGACAGTAAAAGATGGTCTGAAGGGAAACCACGTGTACAGGTTTGAAGGGCTTTACAATGTGCGATCTGGGACCAGGATGACTTAAGACGGAGAATCAGCTGGGGCCCACAGGAGATGCCTGTCTCTGAGGCTTCCTGTGAGGATTTGGGGGAGTCAATGAGATACCCAGGAAGTGCCTGGGCCAGTGCCTAGCAGAGGAAGCACATGATCGGTAGTTGAGGCTGACATTATTATTAGTTTAAGGGTGAAGCTAACCATGTTTAAGCTGCATATATGTCTTGTCATAGATCCTCCTCCATAAAATATTTATGGCTCATCACTGTCAGGCCTCATCATTCACATTTAACTCATTTAATTTTCCCAGCAGCAGCAGAGGACTACGGTATCAATCCCACTTTACAGATGAGCAAATTGAATCTTAAGGAAGGAAGGTGACTTCCTTGCATCCATGGGGCTGATAAATGAAAAAGATTAGAACAAAAAAAACTTTAAACTGGTCAGAAATCGAAGATCTCTATTATTTCCCACTACTCTACGGCATATACGAGAGGACTCCACAAATATTTCAGAGGTACGCATTCACTGAGATCAATTTCACTTTCTAAGTCTTGTTTTGACTTCAAATGTGTAAAATATCACAAATTCACCTGCAGACTGTTCAGTCAACTGTCTGGTGGTCAAGAAAAATGTCACTGACTCAGTCCCTATCTCATCCTGCCCTTTTCCTCAATTAAGATTCATTCTCAGTATGTTGGCATTTCCACTGAAGAAGGCCCCAGGGGAAAGATCAGACTCAACGTTCTTCTTTCTATAACTTGTTGAAAGCTTGGGTGAAATACTTCGTGAGTGAGAGAGGTTGGGACTTTTGCAGGCAATGACACATTTGGTTCATCAGCCTGCATCACTGTGCTGGGGCTTGCCGGTCAGAGGAAGCACTCAGTCTGACATTCTCAATACTACAACAACATACACACTTATCTGGTCTCTCCAAAATGTGACATAATTTTAAGTTTCAGAAAAATATGGAAAACCCTTCCCCCATCAATTACTTTTTTTTTAAGTTGAAGTTCTTTTCCACTGAAAGATAAGTCCTGTATATTTCAAATTTGTCTTAAATTATCCTGAAAAATGGATGAACCTTGTTCTCTTCTATGTTGTATAAAGAGTCGTTTCTTCAGAAGATCCTTTATTTGTAGAAGCAATGGCTACTGAGTAAAATCAATCATATAATTCTTTCCTCTACCTAAATTCAGAATATCAGAAAAACATATGGGATTAAAACTGAAAAATTCAATCCAAATTTGAAGAGTATAATATCTACCACTGAAGGGTCATGAGGATTACAGAAAATTTACTCTTAACAGATGCAAGACTGCCTGGCACCTAGTAGGTGTTCATTAAACAGGAATTTCTTTTGTTCCCCCATATTCCCCCACATTATACTGATTTAGAGTTGACCAGCAGAGGGCGCTCACAGTGCTGTGAGATTTGATCAGTGGCCTTCAGCTCCCTAAGCCAAGTGGTCCCTTCTTTCAGTTTTTCTTATCAAATTCTAATTACGATTAAATCCATTATTTTTACTCTATTAAACTATGTAGTTTTCCCACACACCAAGTAAGATGTAGTGATGATGTTTCTAAAAGATAACAGTAATGTTTATGAATTCAGTAGCAATACCAATGATTTTGAGTCATGAGGAGTAAAATACACAAGTTTTTGAGATGACCTGGGATGTGAGAGCTGAACTTCCAAGACCATTTCCTCCAGCTTGTCTGGAGTCAAGATATAAAAATAAGCATATAAGAGTCAAGATATCAAAATAAACATCAAAATTAGACACTGGTCTCAAAGTATTTTCTTTTGGGAAAACACGTATTTACACACCAGATTCTCAGGCTTCCCAATCCATATCTGACAATGGCTAATCGTCACACCCAACTGAGATGAGGAAGAGCTCATATGGCCATACGCCTGAAAAGGCCAGCTATTTCGGTCTTCTGTTTCATTTTACTTAATAGCTCTTTTTACTTTATAATTTTATTTATTTTACTTTGTTGTATTCAGAAAGAGGTGGATGTCCCCAAGCAGAGGAGCCAAGTTTTAGGTTGCAGTTTTATAAAGCTGGGTTGATCCTGAGTCATCACTAGACCTTAAAAGTCTAGAAAACCAGGTCACTTGTGAGCTTAATTCTAGGTTTGGGATCTCCTCCAGGGACGTTAGGGCCAAACTTCATCAAATTCCTACAGAGAACCTAAACAAGTTTGTTGTGGGTTTTTGCGGGGGGGGGGGGGGGTTGGGTTTTTTACTAACTACAGCAGAAAACTATACCACAACTGATACATTTGGTGAGCATAATTTAAAGAGGGACTGTGGTCTTACAATAACTAATATTTATTACATGCTTCCTATGTACCCAAGCATACTTGTAATACATGTAAACATATATCAACTCACTTAATGTTTATTATATCCCTTTGAGCAGATATTGTTACTATCATAATCCAAATTTTACAGATGGAGAAACTGAAACAGAGAGATTAAGCATCTTGCCCACAGTCACCCTAGTAAGTGGGAAAGGAAGGACTCAAGTCCACACTGTCAACCACCACTCTATACTACCCTTACAATGATTGCTAATAGTACCTTTCCCTGCAAAGCAGGGAAAGAATCCAAATATTGACATTATTACTAAACCTATACTAATTCTCTGTCTATAATAACTTACTATTATATCACTAATTTCCAACATTAGGAAATAAGGAAAGAAAACTCTCTTTTTCCATGGTTTTCAATTCATCTCTTGGACTTAGGGGTTCATTTGAAAGACTATCACTAATACACAGATACCATTTTGAGTGTCTTTGAAACAAGAACAATACAAAAATGTAAACTGGAAAACAAAACGAGAAACAAAACCTCCAGGGAAACCTGCCCTCACTCAATAGTAGCTGGCTGATATTGAAGCACCGTGCTTGGTTTGGTCAGGATGATGCAGGGTCTGAGGTCCGTGAAAGAAATGAAAGTCAGTCCGAAACTCCATGGCATCATCCAGTAGAGGGTCAGATTGAGATGAGGAGTTGCGAATGTCAGAGGCATGTTTCTGTCCAAAGTTTAAAGGATGGAATAAGATGTTACAGAGACCATGATTTATAGACAAAATAATATGCTAAAGAATACCAGAAAGTGTGCAGAAGCAGCCAAGAATGGTAGGCGGTGAGGTAGACCTCGAAAGATTTCATAAACACAGGCTATGCATTGAAAGAATCTATACAGGTGTAATGCTAACCAGGCTCCTCCAATCCATTTCACACAATATTTCCCATAAAAGAGATCTGACAACCAAGTCTGCAATGCTTACTCTTTCTGAACATATTTATTGTGAATTATAGTATTTCGAATAATTTACATGAGAAATGTTCCTTTTTTTTTTTTTTCAACTTTTGGGGATAAACTGAGAGCATCAGAACACACTGCATTCTTGACCAATTGTAAGTCCACTTCCATGCTCTCATTTGATGCTTCCAGCTACCTTTTTAAAAAAGCCCTGTTTTTAAAGACGGTCAGTTCGAAGTTCCCTATCTCAGCAATGCCCATTATTATTTAGATTTTTCTGATGTGAGAAGGTGGAATCTCTGGAACCCGTGGCTGGTCCAGACCTCCTGGGATGATGCTCATGTGTGCACCAGAGGAATCACCCACATCTGAGAAACGTATCCATCTGTTTCACACGTACTGAATTTTTACTACACTCTCATCAAAGCTAGTCAGAACTGGCTCAACTAGTCAGGAATCCGCTCTTCCAGGAAACCTTCTCTCTTCATCCAAATAATTTCTTCTCCCCACTGTGTCTCCATCATCACGTTTATTCCATATTCTCGGAGTTAATGATCCACCATTTACCTGTCTCTTGTCATTTAGATCAAATTCTTTGAGAGCATCAGCCATGTCTGACTCAACTTTCTATTCCCAGTACCTAGCATAAGTAACCAATAAAATGTGTTTAATTAATGGAGGAAGAACCCAGATAAACAAGTTGTTGACATGTGCTCCCTTCACTTCTCAACACTCTGTAGTCTGGCTTCACCGCTAAAATTGGTTTTACTAAAAGGTTACTCATGAATGGCTTCTCTCTATATTCAATGAAATCTCCTAAGTTCTTACCTTGCTTGACCTCTTGGCAACTTTCAATACTGCCAACCACTTATCTCTTCTCAAGATCTCTCATCTTTTGACTCCCATAATGTCACACTGACCAGATTTCCCTGCTTCCTTCTTAGTCATTTCCTCGGGCTCCTCTTTTCGTCTCCAGTTGCTCTAAACCATGGATGAATATTGGTGTTATCTGGGGACCTTGGAAACCCTAAAGCCCTTCTAAGTGTTATGCATTCAGTTCCATTGTGTGGAGGGTGGAAGGCGGAAGAGTGGATTCTACACCTCCAATAAGCAATTATCTGTCACTAGCTCGGTCAGTTCACTGGCTACAATTCAATGCAGCTCTGACACTATCTATCCAGAGATACAGAATCCAATCCCACAGGCTAAGGACCTAGTCCTACAAGACTGCCCCCCCCCACACACACACACACTTCAGAGGCCAATCAAAAGTCTAGGTTGTCACCTACACTTCTAACCACCTGGCCATCAGAGGTTCCAACTACTCCATCCCTGGGCTTGAATAATTTGCTAGAGCACCTCACAGGATTCAGAAAGGCATTTTACTTACTAGATTACTAATCTCTTATAAAAGTATATAACTCAGGAACCATGAGATGGGAGATGTATAGGCCAAGGTATAGGAAAAGCGTGCAGAGATACTGCTTGCTCCGAGTACTCCACACTCCACACTGTTCATTAGCCCAGAAGCTCTCCCAACCCTGTCCTTTTGGGGTTTTATGGCAGCTTCCTCACACAGACATAATTGATTGAATCACTGGTCATTGGTGATTCAACTGGTCATCCAACCTCTAACCCTACTCCCCATCCTGAAAATTAGGGGGTAGGACGGAAAGTTCCAATCCTGCAATCATATGTTTGACTCCACTGGCAACCAGCCACCATCCTTATGTGGGGTCCAAAAGCCACTGCCTTAATAAAAGACACCTTTGTAGCTCTCTTAGAAAATGTCAAGACTTTTAGCAGCTCTGTGCCAAAATGGAATAAAAGCAAATATATTATTCTTATTAGAAATCATAATGTCACACCTAGACCCACCCACAAAGATTTTATTTATTTAGGATGAACACTGGTACTCTTAAAGCTCAGCAGGAGAACATAAGTTGTAGCCAGAGTTGAGTGGTACTGCTCTAGCCCATTCTCAAACTGTAGGAAGCTTCTGAATCTATCCCAGGCCCTCTGATCTATTCAGCCTAGAGAGTTTCTAAGTTAAACTCATTGACTCCCACATCTCTGATAACTATCTCTATGTCAAGTGCAGTGAACTCCAAATTGTCAGTGCAGATCCCTCCTGCCCATCTGACCCACACATCCAATTGACTTCTAGGTATTTACTTCTATGTCTTCTCTGACCAACACCATCATCCAACCAACAGCTCAAGTCAGAACCTTGGGTAATGCCTTTGGAAACCTTCTCTTTCATCTCTCTCTTTCAATAATTACCAAGTCCTATTGAGTCTCTCTTCTAAATAACTGTAGAATATCTGTTTTGCTCCATTCTTGCTGCCACTGCCTTAGTATAAGCAGTTATCATATATAGCCTAAATTGTAAGAAAATCTTTCTACTGTGGTCTCACTACCTTCAGCCTTGACTCACTGACTCCAAAGCATTCAGTATTCTACAACCAGAAGTGTCTGTCTAAAACAGAAATCTGATGGGGTGCCTGGGTGGCTCAGTCGGTTGAGCGTCCAGCTTCGACTCAGGTCATGATCTCACAGTTCGTGTGTTCGGGCCCCACATTGGGCTCTGTGCTGACAGCTAGCTCAGAGCCTGGAACCTGCTTTGGAGTCTGTCTCCCTCTCTCTCTGACTCTCTCCTGCTCGCACTGTCTCTCTCTCTGTCTCTCAAAAATAAATAAAAAACATAAAAATAAAATAAAATAAAATAAATAAAACACAAGTCTGATCAGGTCACTTCCCAGCTTTAATTACCAATGGGTAATTCATACTCCTTAAAGAGAGCTCACAGATTTGTACTAAAAATAATCCCTGCTTAGCTCTCCAACCTACCAGCCACTTCACACACCAAAGTCCAATCATATGCATATTTCTTTCATTTCAAAGATCCATGCTCTCAAAGACCTCCAGTCTTCATACACACCGCTTGCTCTGTCTGGCACTCTTTCCCATAAACTTCTCCCTCTAGCCAATTCCTGGTTTGTATTCAGTTCTCCAGTTGAACATCAACTTCTCAGGAAGCCATCACCTTATTTTCCTAATTAGATTAGATCTCTTCACCATACTTTCCTATAAGAACCTAAGTTAGAGACTGTAAACCTCCTGGGAGCAAGGACCATGTTTCTTCCTTACATCTAAATTCTGGCCTTTTGGCACTCCTCAGTGAATGACTGCATGAATAAATAATCCACATGAACAATGGATTGCCATATCTGGCCCTAGAACTGTTGCTAAGGGAAGATGTTTTTAGTCATTAGGAATATAAGCTGGTGATCAAGTAAGCTTAAGGCAAAAAACAAAATGCATTTAGAAAACCTCATCTCTCAAATTCAGTGGGAAGCATTCCTTTAGAGATGGAGTTTGGGAAATTGCTGGAAATCAGGGAATTTAAGCTTCTTAACATGAGAGTTTATTGATGAAGCTCTGTGTTGATTTTCTGCATAATTAGAACCTATGTTCAGGGACAGTTTTTCCAAAATGACCAGTCTGAATCTGTCCCAGCTTCATAAGCTACACTTTAAAGAGTTTTGCAAATGAAAAACGAAAGTTATCAAGAACATTATTTGAAGTTGCAACATTATTTGAAGGGTGACGTTTGCCTTTTAATGTTAAGCTAATAATTCCTGTAAATCAGGCAGAAGTGAGAATGAGGTAATCATTAGTTTAATGGCGCAATGCTAATTAAATTAACCTCTTCCAAATAGGCTATGTAATATAAGCCAGGAGGCTGACTAGGGTGATAAAATTCTAGAAAGAAATCTAAAGGGGAATATGATGACTAACTTGTGATGGATCATTGTTCTTTCCAGTAAAGAAAAGAGAGGCATAAGCAAGAACCTTAAAGGTTTAGTAACTATACAGCACTTGTCTGGGAAAGAAAAGTGAAAGTCCTATTCATTTACATACAGACACTGGGAAAGCACCTGCTACAAAGTTAGTGTTTTCTCCTGCAGGGACTTTATATTTCTTGGGGGCCAGGCTGTCCAGTAGAAATGATTATATAAGCCATATATGAAGTGTTTAACTTTCTAGTAGCCACGTTAGGAAGTAAAATAAATAAAACTGATTTTTAAAAATCTACTTTATGGTTCGCCTAGGTGGTTCAGTCAGTTAAGCATCCTACTTCAGCTCAGGTCATGATCTCATGGTTTTGTGGGTTTGAGCCCCAGGTCAGGCTCTGTGCTGACAGCTCATAGCTTGGAGCCTGCTTCAGATTCTGTGTCTTTCTCATTCTCTCTGCCCCTCCCCTGTTTGTGCTGTTACACTCTCTCTCATAAATAAACATTAAAAAAAATAAAAATAAAAATATACCTAATTTAACATATCCAAAATATTATCATTTACATATGTAATCAATATTGAAATATTTATTTTGACATATAATATCTAAAAAATTAATGAGATATTTTACATTTTTTTATACTGTCTTTGAAATCCAGTATTTAATTTTATATTCTAGCACCTCTCACTGCAAACTAGCTACATTTCATATGCTCAAAAGCCACATGTGACAACTGGCTGCCATATTAGGCAGGGTAACTGCGTAACTTTAGACTCTATCACCCAGGGAAGTGTGTGTGCGTGTGTGTGTGTGTGTGTGTGTGTGTGTGTGTGTGTGCATGTAGCAAACATATAATGCTATTAGTGGTGACTCCAAAGTAATAAAAGATCTGGAATGTCTTCTGAATAACCAAATAAAGACAATCTGTTTAGTAAAATTTTATAACCATTTATGTATTTTATTATATTCTAATGCTTTGAGTTTTGGTAATCCATGTCTATGATTACATATAGTTCTGGAGTCATCTGTGATCAAAGTTTCCTTTAAAAAAGCCTCAACAAGAAGTGCCTGGGTGGCTCAGTCAGTTAAGGGTCTGACTCTTGATTTCAGCTCAGGTCATGATCTCATGATTGTGAGATCCAGCTTTGAGTGCTTGGGATTCTCTCTCTCTCTCTGACCCTCCCCCCCCCAAAATAAATAAATACACATTTTTTAAAAAGCCTCAGCAAGGATACAGAGTGTCAGAGTGGAAGAGCAACTGGACACGTGGAGTCACTATGGCTTCCTCGGACACAAAGTGTTCACGAACAAGTCTGGGCTCAGGCTTTCCTGACAAGGAGACGCCACCTTCCTTTGGTTCACAGAGGGAAGTAGGGGAGAAGTGAAAGGAGAGACACGTCTCAGGCCGGCAAGGAGGTGGAGGCCTGTTTGCATGCAGAACGCAAAGCACCTCTTCTACAGTTAATTTACCTCACTGAAAGGGGCATCTTACGCCCAACACCTTACACCCGGCACATTTTAGATCAATGGGCATCCGCTGCTCGCTCCTGATTATGGCCACTGTGGATAAACCACAGTGTGGGACAACATCATCTGGATGGTGGCGGCATGTAATTGGAGGGTATTGATCTCCTCTTTCTAGGGAGGAGTCCAACTGATTCAAACTTTGATCTGAAATTCTGAAACCTAAAGACTAGTCCATGTGAATAATACTTAAATTACTAGGAGATGGGCACTGTTTTAAGAGATCTTCCAGCTTCACTTCCATGATAGCAAGTGAAGCCATTCCAAATGAAAGAAAACACCCTACTAACATGGCAACCATAGCTCAAAATTTAGTTATAAGATTCTGTTGGTTGAGTCAACAAGAAAATATTTCTCACCATGTTTCATTTCAACTGTTACCTCTTACTTTTACATTTAACTGTTTGCTTCTTTTATTAATTGTCCTTATGACCCTCAACCTGACTATAACAGAAAACATACAGATACAGATTTAAGTAGAAAACAGAGACAAAAAGAAATCAATCAATCAATGCTTTTTAAATGTCGGTTATGAATCAGGTATTGAGCTAAGTATTTTCTATACATTATAGATACCCACATTTGAGACAGGAAAACTGAGGCCATCCTCATAATCCACAGAATTAGAATACTGTGTGTGTCCATAGTTACATAAATTTTTGTTAAAGCTTCTTCATAGAAAATATTACATAGTTCACAAACCTGAACATCCTTAAATATCTTTCACTACCAATTTATTGTTTTCAGTACTTCCTTTCTACACTCTGTCCCCAATCCCTTATTTTACAGCTTCAGGTGACTTCTGAGTTTGTTCCTAATGGGAACACGGTTTCTTTATTTAAGGAACAGAAGATATATTGTTTAAAATGTTATAGGAGAGGCAACTTCAGTCAATTCTTTGGCAAATAGGACAAGCTACAAACACAATAAGTGTGATTTCAACCAATGGATTGACTGGAAAACTTGTCTTCCTTTTTGCTGTTTATCTCAATCAATACCTGTTTGTACTGACTGAAAATGTGAAAGTTAAAAATATCCTTTGGGGGGGGCACCTGGGTGGCTCAGTCGGTTAAGCATCTGACTTCAGCTCAGGTCATGATCTCACAGTTCATGAGTTTGAGCCCCATGTCAGGCTCTGTGCTGACAGCTGAGAGTCTAGATCCTCCTTCAGATTCTGTGTCTCCCTCTCTCTCTGCCCCTCCCCTACTTGAGCTCTCTCTCTCTGTCTCAAAAAAATTTTTTTTAATATCACTTGGCTTATTATTTCTAATTATTCTCTTATCCATCAAGCAGGTTCATGACAAACTTCCACTTTGCCTTTATTCATTTATCCATCCAAAATATCTTCACTTAATTCGTGCTTTTTGCACCTCTACCACAGACACATTTCTCTGAGAATATTTCTGTAGTCAATCTCTATGCTCCACATACCCCCAAATTTAGGTTTTCCTTGCATTTTGACAGGCATTTTAATTTCAAATTGTGTGTAATATTAGACATGGTCTTTCCAGTTAAACACAAACATCTAGAAATAGATTCGGTGCCCTTCCAGACAGGAAGTAGATGCCAAATACCAGTAGTTATGATGCCACGGATCAGGAAGCCGTGACAGGACAATGGAATGGCAACTTCTCCTTGCTGAGACTTTGTCAAGGTCCTCTGGCAGATCAAGTTTGTCTCCTCCAGTCTATAATTCTACATCCCACAACTCTCTCATACAAGAAAAGTAGGCTTTGCAGAATTATTCCAAATGGATACGTCTGTGAACATGTTGCACTTTCCCAGTCTGCCTTTTAGAATGGAAGACAATTAATGAGAGGCTAAGGCTTATTCTATATGCTGCACACAACTGCTAGAACTTTATGGATGCTGAGTTATGGACATGCTCTTTGAATTTATTCTAAATGAGAAGAACCAGCTTCCCAGCTGGAGAAAAAGCAAAGACTACTCTAAGAAAGGGATTAAAGATGCAGTAGCTTATCCCAACAGTCTATTTATGGCAAAGATAAATATGAAAAAGGTACCAACTGTAACCTTTTATTCACCATTTACAGATGACTATCAACTCATTCAACTCTGTTTATGCTGAAGATGCACCCAGGAAAGAAAAGGGCTTGGACTCTGGAACCAAGCTGGCTTGACTGATCCGAGATCCCATCTTTCACTCACTAGCTGAGTAACTTTAGAAAAAAGTTACTTCATGTGTAAGGTGGGAACAGCGCCAACCATGACCCACTGGTGCTTTGAGGGGAAAAGAAACTAAGTAACATATACATATAGCCATGTGTAACAGTGTTTGGAACAAGACAGGTCTAAATTAATATCAGTTCCCCTTGCTTCCCCCATGTGTCTGCAAAACAAATTTGCTTTGGCTTTGAAATGCAACCCGACTGGGTGGCTTAGTTGGTTGAGTGTCCAGCTTCGACTCAGGTCATGATCTCACAGTTCGTGGGTTCGAGCCCCGCGTCAGGCTCTGTGCTGACAGCTAGCTTAGAGTCTGGAGTTTGCTTTGGATTCTGTGTCTCCCTCTCTCTTTGACCCTCCCCTGCTCGCACTCTTTCTCTCAGTCCCTCAAAAATAAATATAAAACATTAAAAAAAAAAAAAAAAAGAAATGTGAAACTTTTGCCTCTCCCCCATGAAAATACATTTGGTTTGTTTGTTAATGTTTTTATTTATTTTTGAGAGAGACAGAGACAGAGTGTAAGCTGGGGAGGGGCAGAGTGAGAGGGAGACACAGAATCAGAAGCAGGCTCCAGGCTCTGAGCTGTCAGCACAGGGCACAAGGTGGGACTCAAACTCACTAACATGAGATCTTGACCTGAGCTGAAGTCGGCTGCTTAACGGACTGAGCCACCTAGGAGCCCCGAAAAATACATTTGTTTTCAAGTTGTCACATAACTAACAAGAGACATTAAAAAATGACTTCAAATAGATGTATGCATATAACATGAGAATTGGGGGAGAGAAAAATTAACAATTATAGCTTAGTCCTCATTTAAATTATATGAACAATGGAGATGCGAAATTTTCCTTGTGCTCTTCTTTTACATTTCAGATTCTAAATAAAACTGTATCATCTTCTGTTGTAGAAAGCCCTTAAGCTAAATGACAGGATATGGGATCAATTCCAACTGAGTTCCCTGATCTGCCCCTTAGCCTTTTCTTTAACAAGGCTGATAGGTCAAAGATGGAAATAAAATTCTTAAGCGATGGCTTGGCTGGATCCAGTCCCTAATGCGCCGAGAGACTTATTTAAAATGTGTTTTACATGAGAAGGGGAGAGGGAGAGGTGAAGAGAATGTTATCACAAGAAACTTTCCTCTCTAGTTTTGCCCGAGTACTGCAATCCTTCCCATCAGCAAAAGGGGGAAAAATGTTGACAGAAAGGAGGGGGTCACTTCTACATTAACAAACTTAGACGGTTTCTGGAGTGAAGAGGGAAAATCATTCCCTTTAAACTAGAACAGGCAACGCGGCCTTTTTCCACGACTTGTGCTACCCCAGGGTCACTCGTCCCTCGCCCCAGACCCAACTCACCCAGCTGGAGCTGTTCGCACGTCAGATCTGGATTCTCTCCGATCTTGCATCTGTAAATCGCGCCAGGATTGACCACTGAAGCGTTGGCGAGCCAGCTGGCGGTGGGCGCCCCCACTACGAGCCTACGGCGAGAAACGTGCACGTGCACGCAGACGTGAGCCGTGCTGCCTACTGAACTCCGGGCTCCCCGGACTTGCAGCTGGCAGCGGGTCCGTGCCCCCCACACCCCCGCCCACCGCGCACCCAACGCGCCGCCCCGACCCGGAGCTCCAGGCCTTGCGCCGGAGCGCCCGAGGCATGCCACCCCGAGACCGGCTCGTTCCCCGGGCCGAGCCGGCGAGCTGGCCGTCGCAGCGCTCCCCTTCTGGCTCCTCCAGAGGGAGGAAAGTTTGAACCCGGCCGGGAACCCCCGAGGCGCCGTCCCTCCCGGCTCCCGGGTGGCCGGAGCGCCGAGTCCCACTCCACTCACCATCGGTTCGCCCCGTGGCTGTGCAGCACCACCGAATAGCCGAACAGGGTGTCGGGGGGGCCCTGGTAGAGCAGCGCGCTCTCGATGTCCACGTTGTAGGGGCGCCCTGTCGGGACGCCCAGGCACAGCAGCAGCAGCAGCAGCACCGCCTCCCGGACGGCGGCCCCTCGGGGACCCGGCCCGCACCTCGCTTCCCCAGCCATGCACTCTCGGAGGAGAACATTCAACACCAAACGGCCGCTGTCCCAAAGTTGCGCGGGATGAGACGGTCGGCCAAGGGGAAGAGCGCCCCAAGAGAAGTGCAGCGTGTCCGGCGCCGGCGGGCGGGAGGGAAGGAGGGAGGGAGGGAGGGAGGGACCGAGGAAGGGAGGCGAGGTCGGGCGGCCGCGGGCGGAGCAATTGGGTTTGATCTGGGATGCAGCCCGCCCGCCGGGCCCCACGACCGGTTTCTGCAGCCGGGAGGTGCGGGTGCTCTCGCGGTCTCGGGGCGCCGGCCGCTGGGTGGGGTCCCGGGCGTGGCGCGGAGACACAGGACCCTGCGCGTCTCACCCCGCGCACGGCTGTAGGGGGCGCTGGGGAACCTCGGCTGCGTCGGACGCGCATCCGGGCCGGGGCCTCCAAGCCCGAGGAACGCGGGATGACTCCGGGCTCCGGGGCTTTGCTGGAGTGGAGCTGGAAGGGACACGGGGACTTAGGCTTTTAACCTTAGTTAAGGCCTGCTTGCCCCAACCTGCCCCGCGGGCACACAGCTATGAGCATAGGGTCTCCGTGGCCTGCCCGGTGTGGCCCAAAAAATACCAGCCTCAAGCACTGGCACCAGGATGGAGGCAGGGAATCACCTGAATTCCTCGTGGATAGTTAAGGTCTATCTCTGATTTGCAGGGGCATAACCAACCACTAGAGAAATTAACCGGAGGCCCGCAATCTGAAACAAAACAAAAAGAACTCCCTGAAAGCTTCTCAGGCACATTTTAATGGCAAAGAAAGACGTTATGGCTATTCACTTCAAGGCTCAGTGCCCTGCACCCATCTATGCCCACTTCCTTCCTCCCCAAACTTCCTCTAAAGTACAAGCTGCGTTCCTGAGGCACATTAGTGGGGAGCTGGTCAGAGTGAAAGGCACAAGGTTTATTAGGCTGTTGCTGAGTCCAACGGCGAGGCTGGGTTAAGGAAGGGCTGACTTGCCTCACTTTAACGGATATCTTACTCTGGTCCTTGATGCTCCTACTTTCATGCATCCATCATTGCCACCGGATACACCTGCCATCAGGGGTGTAGACCCACCCAGTAGAAGGTGAAGAGACAGATACCATAATGAGCCTCTGAAAATGCACTGGAGGCCACAGCACCAAATACCTGAAATGGGTGATGAGTTTTATCCTAGTGCAAACCAGATGTGCCTTAAGTTTCCAGAGCAACCAGACAGACGGCCATAGTTGGTTAAGCTGATATTTGCAGGAGATGCAGGTTCAGTTATCAATTATTGCTATATGAATTTAAAAAGAAAAAAGAAAAAGGGCCCATTAAAACCAAACTGAAACAGCACATCTTAAGTTGTAATGGCAGACACATGACTAAAATATTTGTTCATCTTTTCAGCATATTTATTGAGCAGTCACAATGCTAGGCCCACAGGATTCCACCATGAGCAAGGCAGAACAAGCCTTCAGGTAAATTTTTAGACAAGTGGATGATAGACAAACTTTGGATGACTAAAGTTCTGAATGCCTTGGGGACACTTAAAAAGATATTTTAAGGACAATGAGGGGTGAATTAGGCTGAGCAGTTTGAGAGGAAGGAGGAGGGATGGTGCCCACAGGCCCAGATAAAGGAGATCCAGCCTTGGCTGGATCACTTAGCCACCCACACACAGGTCAGTACCGCAGGAAGCTGACTAGGGAAGCAGGAACACATCGTGAACATCCTAAGCCAGGTTAGGAATTTTTTAGCTTTGTGCTAGGGTGGCTAGGAGGCTGTTGAAGGATTTCAGATGTGCAATGAAAAGACTGAATGCACACAAACTAATTTGGGAGGTTCCTGCAACAGTGCATGTCAAGATGGCAGTGGCCTAAACTAGGAAGGAGGGATGGAGAAAAAATAGATTCAAGAGATATCTGAGAGATTGGAACCCAATAGAACTTGGTGATAGTACTGGTAAATATGAATGTAAAGCTGAGAAGGAGTCAGAGTGTGTCTGTTTGGGACCTGGGTATATGGTGCTAATTCATAGAGAAAAAGCACATGTGAAGTGCACATGTGAATGTGTACAATGGGCAGGTGTAGATGAACTAGGTTTTAGACAGGTAGAGTTTGAGATGTTTGTGGAATGTTGGGATAGTCTAGCTAAACCCAACCCAATTAGTTTTACTCTTTGGCCAACAGATAAAACAAGAGGAATAGTAACCCTCATGATTTGTAACAAAGTAAAAGAAAAAAAAGACCCTGTGTGATAAACCCATTGTAAAAATGAAATGAAATGGCTTCCAGAAAAGTAGCTATCAGGGCCAATGGTGAAGAGTCTATTTTTCCCCTCAGCGTATATTTCTTTCTGCGTAGATCTATGTGGTGGTTTCAACCCAGTTCTACAACTAGCTGAGGTTGTCATCATGCTGAAGTCAGCAGTCCCTCATGCTTGCAGCCACAACATTTTCAGTTGAGGCTTGAGAAGCAGATATATCGAATGCACTCCCACACCCTTCAGACTCTAACCACGCCACTGACCTCAACACCTACCTCTTTCTTTCCCTCTTTTATCAATCCCTTATCAATGAAATCCACTCAATCCATTTTTTTCATTGTATAATTAAGAAGAAGAATAGCAGTCATTAGGACACTTGATAGGGCAAGAACTAATTTCTGTGATTATGGTTATGATTAGGGTTATAATTTCACCACTATTCCAGAAAAGCCACCCATAACTACTTCACATGCTATGTTAGCCCTGAGTTTCCTTCCTCCGAGACTTATAGAACAATTCACTTTTCTTAAGTCAGTGGAAAAAATGCTTTGACACGTTGCTTTGACAAAGCCTGAAGATACTGCTATGTCTCTAATCCACGCTTTTGTAGGCAAGTGAGAATCATGTGGGGGAAGTAGCATGGATGGGGAGGAGGACTTTTCAAAATGACTTATGCCTACCCTTCACCTTCAACTAAGCTTAAATATGCAGTCATTCAATTAATCTATTTAATCATTAGATTTCAAATGCCAACTTTTTGCCTCACCAAGTACTCAAGAGTAAAAGATGAAATAGCAGATGATCTCTATCCTTGGTAAGAAGTCCTTCCCAGTAGAGAGGATTCTAATAAGGACTCACCCAGCTTCTCAGAATAAACAATCCTCTTTCTTTAAAACCTCTCTTCTTGGAATACTACCTTTTTGAGATTTTTTTTCCCCCTTTCTATCCAGCCACTATGAGTGTCCTTTGCTGGCCCCTTTCTCTACAACACATGTGTTATAAAGCCCCAGGGCTCCATTCTGAGCCCTGATTCCTTCTCTTTCTCCTCTTTCCTCTTTAGGAGATTTAACCTATTTCCTGCATCTTTCAATACCAGCTATGTGATATTATTAAATACCACCATGAATCCCCAGTTCATGTCTCCATGTCTCTCTTGAGAGCGCCAGGTTCATGTGTTTTGTGAACATAGGTTTAGTGCCTCTCTGCTTGGATATCTAGCAGCCCTTGTGAACATAACACATCTAACACTGAGTTCCATTCCTCATCCAAGCCTAAACTATTCCTCCACCCAATGTCCTCCTTTCTAATAAGTAGTACTCCATCTGCCCAGTTGTTCACACCAGAAATTTGGAAAATAATCCTTGGTTTCTTCCTCTCTCTCTTCCCTACATCTAATCCATCTATCATCAAGGTCTAGCAATTCAACCTTCAGAATGAATCTCAGGTTCATCTGTTTATCTTCTTCTGTCCTGCTGGTATTCTCTTCCATGTGCAGAAACTTCATCTGGGCTCCTCAATAATCTGTTACCTGGTTTCCCTACTCGTCCCTCCCCACACTATCAATCTTCCACAGAGAAGCTGAAGTGAACTAAAATTCTAAATCAAATCATGCACGCTACTCCTTTAAATAATCCCTCACTGCTCTTCCAGTACAAACCCACGTGGCCCACAAGTACCCTATGACTTCGTAAAATTGCCATTGGCCACTTGCCCCAGGTCACTTTGCTTTAGCCACAGAGGCCTTTCTTAATTTCCCAAATGCATCAAAGTGTTTTCACCCATGGGGCTTTTGTCCATATTGCTCCTTCTGCCTGGACACACAACCTCTGATTCACACAATTCTTTTCTTTCTTCAGTCTCTACCTAAAGTTCTCCTCACAGAGGACTTCCTTGACTGTCCATTTAACAGAGGTCACCACATCATTCTTTCTCTTCAGAGCTCTTTAACTCTTAATCATACACGTATTTACTCTTTCATTTTGTCTGTCCTTCTAGAATCTGAGCACAGAGCACTTGTGTTGTTGCAGTTGTTCCCCACTAAATCTCCAGCACCTGACATTCTGACGCACAGAGCAACTGGTCCATAAGTAGTTTCTGAATGGCCCTGACGTGATTTGGACTTTTTACATCATTAATGCCATAAGTAGAGAGAAACCTGGATGTTTATGAGTTCATTGTCATGCATTATTACATGCAAAGCAATGTATTAGGTCTCTTGGCAGATGCAAAGACATACAAAGATAGGTCTTACTCTTAAGCAGCTTGTAATTTTCAAGGAGACGGATGATATGCCTCACAGAACCAGACAATATAGTCAAATGTGAATGTCACATACATTGGGGAGAAGGGACAGTTGGTTGCTAACAAATGGTGTAGGCACAAAGGGCAATCTCGAGACCCAAGTTTAGGTAAGTATTGGGCAGAAAAAATAAAGATTGGTATAGTACATTGGGTAAAAAGTTGATATGAATCATCAAGTATAGGTAATATAAGGAGAAATAAAGTATGGCTGGCATTTTTAGGACAGGCGACTGAGACAATGGTGATACTGTAAAAGAAAAAAAACAAAAGCAACAGAGGAAAGAGTGGGAATGGAGAGAAAAGAGGGAAAGTGTTTGGATAATGGTGGGTGAGTTTTAGAGATGAGCCTGAGAAGGTTGAATAATCATAGTTTTGTCTAGCAAGTGTTATTTTTTCTTTTGTTTTACTTTTTCTCTTTTTAAATTTTTTTAATGTTTATTCTTGAGAGAGAGAGAGAGAGAGAGAGAGAGAGAGCATGAGTGGGGGAGGGTCAGAGAGAGGGAGACACAGAATCCAAAGCAGGCTCCAAGGCTGACATGGAGCTTGAACCACGAACCCTGAGATCATGACCTAAGCTGAAGTCAGATGATTAAGTGACTGAGCCACCCAGGTGCCCCATACTTTTTCTTTTCCTTTTTTTTTTTAAGTTTATTTTGAGAGAGACAGAGACAGTGAGTGGGGTAGGAGCAGAGAGAGACGGAGAGAGAGTATCCCAAGCAGGTTCCGTGCTGCCAGTGCAGCATCCAGTGTGGGGCTTGAACTCAGGAAACCATGAGATCATGACCTGAGCCAAAGCCATGAGTCAGACCCTGAACTGACCAAGCCACCCAGGTGCCCCTGTTTTGCTTTTTCCTTACTTTTTAAAATAATTGAAGTAGGGACACCTAGGTGGCTCAGTTGGTTCAGGGCCTGACTCCTGATTTTGGCTCAGGTCATGATCCGAGGGTTGTGGGATGGAGCCCGGTGTCAGGTTCTGCACTTGGTGTGGAACCTGTTTAAGATTCTCTCTCTCCCTCTCTCTGCCCCTCCCGCACTCATACCTGTGCTCTCTTTCAAAAATAAATAAATAAATAAATAAATAAATAAATAAATAAATAAATATAAACATTCCTGAAGTAAAGCATGCAATATGTAAAACAACTAGTGATGCATAAGGAAAATGTTTACAATCTATGCCTCCTTTTATTTTTTTTTAAATTTTTTTTCCTGCCTCCCTTTAATCTACCCTCCTGAGGCACCTCCTTCCCTTCCCTCAGTAACTTGTCTGCACTTAAGCGCTAGTCCCAAGGTCTGCCCTAGGGGCGTTCAAAGTAAGACAGTACAAGGGCTTTTTGTTGTTTTGTTTTGTTTTGTTTTTACAGTGATAAAGTTCTCACCCACAAACAGGAAGCTCCAATTCTTTTATCCCAAAAGATACTATTAGATCAGATTTCCTGATGCTTGAATATAAATATCAATGGCATGTTTGCTTTTAAGAAACATTAAACAAAACATCTTCTCAGTCATAAGAGTTCAGAAACCTGCTGCAAAACTGTGTGGAACACACCCTAGAATTCCTCACTGGAAAAATGAGAGGCGGGAACATTTATCCCCGGATTCAGGCTCTCCTGGTGAAAGGCTGACTTCGCCACACCTATAGATGGCACCTGTTTGTAGGCTGGCACACTCCGAGGTACTGGAGGAGTCCTCAGGCAGAGAGGAGGGACACGGCTCCCTGGGAGGCTGCCGAGTGCTGTCACTGCCCACCCAGCGCAGGGAGCGCAGGTAACCCCAGGTACTGGTCACTGGTCACTGCAGGAGTCTGTTACAACTGCCAATCCAAACCTTGGGTGGTTTGCTGGTGTTGCTCAAACCTGGTTTTTTCTCTCTTAAGTTTTCTCTGGTTGGTTGGGGAAAATGAGTAAAGCACTTACACATAATGAGTACAGAATAAATAACAGTCCTCACTCTTTCATCCTTCTTTTCTTATCATCATCATCATCATTAGTGATATAATTTATATAGAAATAAAGTACCTGTAGAAATAAACAATGTATGGAAATACGAGCTCAGGGCCACTGACTCATGTGGAAGCTTATGTAAGTTAATAAAAGCAATGTTCTGTCTGTAATTGCTTATATTTACTTATTCACTCATTCGATAAGTACTTATTCAACACTTATTATGTGTGGTTGACAGACACTATGCATAATGTGGTATACAGATTTGGGATCCTTGTCGATTATTTTGATGTGCATTCCAAAAGGCCAAAGGCAATAAATAATAATACATATTTTTTGTTTTTAGTTGTGACTTTTCAATACGTAAGTAGATGACATGTTTCTACAGCATAACTATGAATATATCATTTCTCCCCTCAGGGACTCTTGATGGTTCCTTCCCCAACTCAACCCAATTAAATTAGAATTTCTTATCTGGGATTTAATACTGTCCATGCTTGGCCTCAAACTAACTTTCTTTTGACCTACTCCAAACATAGCCTATTTCTCCTTCCTTCTGGAAATATTCCCTTTAGTTTGGAAAATCAACAGATGGAGAAATAACTACTTCAACCAGTAGGTACCAAATGCCATACAAAACAGTACATAACGGAGAAATTCAACAGACAGAAGGGCTTCCTCTGGCTGGGATGTTTGGGGCAATTTTTCTGGAGTAGAAGGACAATTTTGAGAAATTTTCTTTTTATAATTTTTTCGAAACTCCTGAAACTACTGATACTTTATAACTTCTTAAACCAAGTCTATTTCATTCTTCAGTTCAGAAAAATAAACAATTGCTCCTCTTGTTACAGCATATAGAAGACGGCACAAAACTATTTTCCCCTCAGAGCACATAGTTATTATTTGACAACATTTTATCTCATAAGTAATCTGACCTGGAAGATTGGATCTGTGCACTGGAATGATTTAACAACCGGTCCACCCAGACATCTCAGAGGCTCACATGACACACAGATGGTTCACAGTATCACTCTCTTCTAGTATCAGAGAGTAGAGTCAGTGTAAAAGTGCTACACAACACGTCTTATCTAAAGGCTCTCATGCAATGACCTCATTGGGAGAAACAGTGTTCCTAGGCATTCCGGAAAAGGAAGTGGCGAATACACAGTGTAAAATTGGTTAATCGTGGGTGAAGTTATATCACACAACAAACATTTACATACATGTGTTCCAAGCACTTTGAAGACATAAGAGAAGTTAAAGATATGTTCTTATTCTTGAATTGCTGGCAATCTAATTAGACAACACACACCAAATTGAAACCAGAAAACAATTTCAAAGCAACAAACAAAATGCATTGTGAAAACAGCACAAATTATATAATGTAATAGTGACATATTCAAAGTACCTAACTGTAAAAAAATCACGACAAAGTAGCTAAATGTTTGGTGGGGGGACTAAAGGGAAAAAAATCTAGTTTAATCTTCCCTTTATCTAACTTTCTTTCTTTTCTTTTCTTCGTTTTAAACCAGACCACTTTGGGAGCACACAGAAGATTATGCTTTGTAGACCAGATTAAAGATAAGAGAACTGCAGAGATTAAAATATCATTGATAAATAGTAGGAATGTAACTAGTGGTAAAGAGCTATACAACTTCACAAGGATAATAGTGAGAAATAAGACAAATAATTTAATGCATCGAAGTTTCCTGAATTGTTTAAAATCATACAGAAACTTTAGCATTATTTCTAATTTGGATTAGTAAAACATAAAGAATTATACTACCGGAACTAATTTTAGCTCTAGCTCCTGTCTGTATTAGAAGACCAGCAGACAGATTGGATATTCTATTTTTGGTGCATACTGAAAATCAGCTTTGTTTATAACAGTTGCACAGTAAAGTAAATTTCCTTTGTTTAAAGAAACTAGAAAAACTATTTTGGTTTTGAAGCCACATGTTGTTCATAAGGAACTCATTAGAATAGTGGATATAAGTGAAAAAGAATCCATTTCAGATGCATATTTTTATTATTGTCCAAAGGACAGTGATACTGATTCAACATAATAAAAATATAAACATTTTCTTTATGGACTAGAGGGATATTTCTTACTATTTTTTTTAATTTTTAAAAATTTATTTATTTTTTGAAAGAGATAGAGAGTGCGCAGGGGAGGGGTAGTGGAGAGGGAGGCACAGAATCTGAAGCAGGCGTCAGGCTCTGAACTGTCAGCACAGAGCCTGACGTGGGGTTTGAACCCATGAACTGCGAGGTTATGACCTGAGTCAAAGTTGGACACTTAACTGACTAAGCCACCCAGGAGCCCCTATTTCTTACTATTTTCATGCTTCATAGCAAGAATAGGCTGGTTTGCTTTGTTTTGTTTATTCATTTTGAGGGAGAGAGAGAGAGAAAGCATGACTGCAGGAGAGAGAGAAAGAGAGGGAGAGAGAATCCCAAGTAGTGTCCGTGCTGATAGCACAGATGCTTAACTGCTGAGCCACAGGCACCCCAGAATAGACAGGCTTCTGTTTTTCTTTTCTTTTCTTTTCTTTTTATGTTTATTCATTTATTTTGAGAGAAAGGGAGAGGGGGAGAGAGAATCCAAGTAAGTTCCATGCTGTCAGTGCAGAGCCTGACAGCATGAGATCATGACCTGAGCAGAAATCAAGGGTTGGACACTTAACCAACTGAGCTACTCAGGCACCCTGGCAGAGTTTTTAAAAACCAGTTTTAGACCATGCAGTGATTTGGGAGACCTGAAGTCTAATAATGCAATGGTTTTTATATTTCTTATAACTTCTTTGTTATTAAGATGAAAGGGTTCATTTAGATTGTCATTAACATTATTTCCATTTCCAAAATATGACTGTTGTCAGTTACCATACACACCTGGAGAACTCTGTTCTTTCAGAACCTGCAGCAGGAATCAGGAAATCACACAGGCAGATAGGCAGGTGTAGGGTGTTCAATTCAGTTGATAACCATTGAAGAAGGTGAGATGATGCAACTATAAGAAGAAAAATATGAATCTTGAATAAATGTCAACATTTATATATCCACATAACAAAATCTATAATTGGCTGCGTATCTATCAATCAATCATCTATCTTTTATTTATCATATGCTGGCTAAGTTAAATATGTACAAAATAGAAATGTTTAACTTTTCTTTCCAGAGTTGGATAACACTCTCTTCTAGGTGTGATATATGAAAGATAAGAAATTTGTATTTTCCAAAAAAAGAAAAAAGAAATTTGTATTTTCCTTTTTTTTTTCTTTTTGAAAGAGAGAGTACAGGCAGGCAAGAGGGGCAGAGAGAAAGGGAAAATCTTTGTGTTTTTTTTTAAGTTTGTTTACTTATTTTGAAGAGAAAGAGAGCATGAGCGGGGGAGGGAAAGAGAGAGAATCCCAAGCAGGCTCCACACTGTCAGCTCAGAGCCCAATGTGGGGCTTGTATCCACAAAGCGTGAGATCATGACCTGAGCTGAAATCAAGTCAGATGCTCAACTGACTGAGCTACCTAGGTGCCCTTATAGTTTGCTCTTTGTCCCCAGCTCCCAGACAGAGCTCCTAAAATCTCATAATTTCCAAAGTGATAAAGGTGAAAGGAGCATCTTGATTATAGTATTTGGGTTTTCTTTCCAGCTTCTGGAAGAGCTGTGTAAGGAAAAAGTTGACTTTTGGAAAGCCTCTGAAAACCGGGCCTGGTTGCTAGCAGAACCAACCATGTGATTAGAGGGTTGGAACTTTCAGCCCCATCCCCCAACCTGCAAGGAGAGAACAGGAAGGGTAGAAATTGGGTTCAATCACTAAGAACTAATGATTTAATCAGCGGTGTCTATATATTGGAACCTCATAAAAATTTTAAATGTTGGGGCATGGAAAGCTTCTGAGGTGGTGAACACTGAGGTTCTGGGAGAGTGGTGTGCGCAGAAAGGACCAGAGGCTCTGCATACCCCCCCCCACTGTACCTTGCCCTATCCATCTCTTCCATCTGGCGATTTGTGAGTTGTATCCTTTGTGATAAACCGATAAATCCGTGTTTCTCTGAGTTTTGTAAACCAATCTAGCTAACTATTGAACACGGGGATGACTGATTTTTAACCAGGCAGTCAGAAGTAGGGGAGGCTCAGGCTTTCTACTGGTACCTTTTTTTGTGTGGGACTGAGCCCTTAGCCTGCTAGGTCTAAACTAACTGCAGGTGTCAGTGTCAAATTTTGAATTAAATCTTAGCAGATCCAGCTAGCTTCTGCAGAGAACTGGAGAATCACCTGGTATGGAAAACCCACACGTTTGGTGTCAGAAGTGATTAATGTAGAGAAAAGAAATAGGTTTTTCCTTTACTAGTGTTTCACAATTGCCTTCCCCAGGACTCATTTCCCTTTGTACTCTTCTAGATGTGGTCTTCTGATAAACGATCAAAAAATAAATTGTACTTGTATGGATCTTTACAGTTTACAAAGTACTTTGTCCAAGCCGCACTAAGGTAGCTGTGAAATAATGATCAGTAAAGCTTGAGATCCCAGAGGCATTGTATGGTGCAAAAGGAAACCATACGAAATGCATCACGGTAGCCAAAGCTACACTTTTAAATTAAAAAATATATATAGGGACATGATTTTCATCTTAAGTTTAATCTGGAAGTTACTCTTCTCATGAAGAGGAGCAACGAAGAGCAGCACTGTCAACTCAGAGACACCTAGACAGATCACAAACACTTAGATCTCTGGGGCGCCGAGAACTGCAGAGACAGAACATTTCTGCAGCAGTGCAGACCAAATTAAAGACCATTTTGTAGTATAATCGGAGAACACTGTAACCTCTATTAATGGAGCTTGGACTTTGAGAAACTGTACGTAAAAAACTGAGAAGCCTCCATATTTAGGATTCACTCCCTAAAAAAAGGAAGTGCCACCCAGCTCTCATTCACGTGATGTCATCACGACTGGGGCATAGAGGTAAAGAATGGGTAGGAACCAGGTCAAGAAAATAGATAAGAGATAGCACTGACCATGCTAATAACCACTTTTGTTTTTGTTTTCCCCTTTGGCCAGAGCAAAGTAAAGATTACTACTGATGCTTCAGAGAGGAGAGATTGAAAATTTAGTATCAGAAGTCTGCAGCCTATCTGATATTATTTAAAGTTAATAGTATTATTATTATTCCTCTGTGAGCTTAGTGAATCCTAGGTGATGCTTTTATTCCTAGTACAGAGTGCTGAGATACCAGTTTTGATAACATGCAGAACTCTGACCTAGAAGCATCTCAGCTAAAAATTGCAGTCAGTACTCTGCTACAGAGAATACTTAACCAGTTAAGCAGGACTGGTTACCAGTCTCCCTGCTGCTGTCTTACCAGTCTTACTCTTGGCTCCTTAAGTAAACTTTCTTATTATAGGTTTAATGTTCTAACTTTATTGATCCTTAGAAGAAAATATTGAGTGATGTAGAATAATTTCTTTCATTTTAGAGATGAGACAATGGCTTCCAAAGTGTTAACTGACTAGCTCAAGGCTGTCCCTTATAAGGACACTGGACTGGCCTATCTAGAGGGACAGCCATCTGAGGGGGGTGCCAGGGTTCAGGTCTCTGGGAACCACATTAGACAAAACCAGAAGGACCTTCCTCAAATTTGAGTTAGAGAAACTAAGATCAATCCATTCAAATGAAGAATAGAAATGGAAAAAAAAAAGGCAAAACTAAGTTTATGGAAACAGGTGGAAATGGACAAAACATGAGCAGGTCTGAATGTGCCTGGGTAGTGACTGTGAACCAAGCTGAAGCATGTCTGATTTGTTTTGACTGGCTTTGGTATCTTAAAGATATGGACATTGTCCAGAGAGGAGGGCATACCTGTTACAGTGTTAATACATGACTGAGATAAGATTCAAGATCTGGTTTGATATTGAAATTTACTTTTTTTTTTTTTTTTTTTTTTACCTATTTCTTTCCAATACACTTGAGTTCCTATGCCATGTATAGAGGAGAGAAGCTCAGTATCTAAGGAAATCTTGCCTTTATGGGTTGACAGTACTTGTTTAATTCTATGCTTAGTTGGATTCAGATTTACATTTTTTCCTTACAAATTAGGGAAGACTTGAGAATTCAAACTCTTCACTACTGTGTCAAGGCCATTTAGAGAAGCCACTCTACCTAGCGTCATGCCTTTCCTGTGCGTAAGAGAAAAGTACTGGTAATAAGCCTGAGGAATGAAATTATACAGAATGACTTTCTAGATCCATGTAAGTCAAATTTTAATAATGAGTCTTTTTATTAAAAATAATTCTGGATCACCTGACCTACTTATATTCAAGAATAAAAACAGAGGCACCTGGGTGGCTCAGTTGGTTAAACATCTGATTCTTTTTCTTTTAATGTTTATTTATTTTAAGAGAGAGAGAGAACATCAACATGTGTGCATGAGTAGGGAAGGGGCAGAGAGAGAGAGAGAGAAGGAATCCCAAGGAGGTTCCATGTTCATCAGGGAGCCCAATGCAGGGCTTGATCTCATGACCAAGAAATCATGACCCCAAGATTACAACTGTGAGATCACAGCCTGAGCCTATATCAAGAGTTGGATGCTTGGGGCGCCTGGGTGGCTCAGTCCATTGAGCTTCCAGCTTCAGCTCAGGTCATGATCTCACAGTTCATGGGTTCGGGCCCCACATCAGGCTCTGTGCTGACAGCAAGCTCAGAACCTGGGGTCTGTCTTCAGATTCTGTGTCTCCCTCTCTCTCTGACCCTCCCCTGCTCATGCTGTCTCTCTCTCTCTCTCTCTCTCTCTCTCTCTCTCTCTCTCTCTCTCTCTCTCAAAAGTAAATAAAGCATTTCTAAATAATTAAGAAGAGTTGGATGCTTAACCCACTGAGCTCCTCACTCAGGAGCACCTGACTCTTAATTTCTGCTCAGGTCATGATCTCACTATCCCTACATTGGACTCTGCACGGACAGTGTGGAGGCTGCTTGGGATTCTCTCTCTCTCTCTACCTCTCTCTCAGCTCCTCCCTCACTCATGCCCTCTCTCTTTCAAAATAAATAAGTAAACTTAAAAAATTACTTAAAAATATATCTGCTTCATCTCCTACTCAGAATAATTTTCAGGTTGTTCACACTTGAGACATAATTGCCCCTTCTACATTTCTGCCAATAATTAGGGTTATCCCAACATTTAATTGCATCCAAGTCTTCAGCAAGCTTGGGTAATCCTTCAGGAGCACCTGATATGTCACAGAGCCATGAGCCCTGTGGTAGACAGAGCAAAATCTGGGCAGAAATGATCCAAATCTATGTCACTGCTCTTTCATAACGGTCACTTCCATGGGACTCACATTTTATGCAGACATGGAAAAAGTTACTAAATGGCTTTCAGCTGTTAAGTCACTTTGGAAGTGTTCATAAATCTTTATGAAATCCAATTCAGTCTCCAACTAGTAATACTTTAGGGTATGAGCAAAAATGCTTTTATAACTCCATTGAAAAAACTCTCATGGAGTCAAATGAAATTTTAGTGGTTTGACTGAAATGAATCCTTGTTTTGGGATCAACATTGGTATTGACAGTAATTACTGACAATGGGCATGTTAGCAACTCTGAGCCCCTTAGGCTGGTTATAAAATAAAAACCAGAGAAAAAAGGAGGTAGGGTAGGGTTAGAACTCTTCCACCGCCCTCACCAGATTCATAGTGTTACTAGCACCAGCCGGGTTTTTAAGCCAGGAGGACAGTCTTGAGACAGAGAAAAAAATCTCTCAGATTTCATATCTTTCATTTGATAATCTTTCACAGACAGGAGTTTCAAATGGCTTTTGACTCCAACTTAGAGGAATTCATCATTTTTCACCAGAGAGAGCTCAGCTAGAAGAGACAGGAGATATACACAGGCTACGGATATTGTTTGAAGTGAAATGATAGTCTGACTTGTAAACAACATCAAAAGGTCTCCTGCGTGTGAATTGAGCCTAAGAGGGAAGCATTTGTCCAAGGGTAAGCCTTCTTGTTCTTTCATGCTCCTCTGTATTTGTAACTCAGATGTCTGTTAACAGATAAAATCTGCTCCTCTTCTCTTGGAACCTCCCTGACCTCTTGTCTGTGCCCATATCCCTCAAAGAATATCCTTCAGAGGCCCACATCTGCTTCCTCTTGGGCCCTCTATCACAAGAATGATTCTGATATCATTTCTTAGCCCATACTGTGAATGCTGTCTAGTCTCTTAGAGGTGTTTCATTTTAAACTTTGCTTTTTCATGATAAACAAATTTTAGGCGTCACCAAGTAAACTATAGACAGGTTCCCTGTATCCCTCGTATTCATTCCATGCTTATATATTTATTCTTTCTCTCAGAGATGCCTACCCTATGCTGGGCACTGTGCTTGGTGCTACAAATAGATACATAAGAAGACAGGACCCCATACTCAAGGAAATTACAGTATGTGTATATGAAATCAACATAAAACAAGTAAAGTACTGTCCTTTTTTAAAATTGCAATATTCCATGTGGGTACAAAGAAAGGAACAGTTAACAGAGAGTCGGGAAAAGCTTATTCAAGGTGGGGGCACGATGAATCTTTCGATACGAGTAGGTACTTATTGGATATGGTGGTAGAACACTAAGACAGCATGAAAGACAGTGCATTTAGGGGACTTGAGGTACTGGGCATAGATCAGGGAGCAGTAGGAAGAGACACAAAAGAGATAGAAAGGAATTAGATTATGCAAACCTCATATGCCATGCTAAGGAAAATGAATTTTTCTGCTATTCAGAAAAAAAAATTATGCAGTAGGAGAACATGCCTGGAGAGATTGTAGTGAAATAGGAAATTGGGAGCAGAGAGTCTAAATGACTGATTATTAATATAAGAGAGAGATAACAAGAGCCCAAATTAAATGGGTCCTAAAGGGCTAAAGAGAAAGGAACGAGTTGAGGGGGAGGGAGGAACTAAGCTTGGCATCCACAGCTCTCAGGTGACTGGGTACTGCCATCACTGGGATGACAGGTAAGGAGGAGAGCAGAGCTGAGCAGGAAGATAATTGCAAGTTTGGTTGTGTGGAGTTGGAGTTTTCTAAGAGACATGCAAGTGAATATGTTCCAGAGACAATTAGATAGTTCAGGGTCTCAGGAGATACACCTGTGCCAAAAATATGATCTTTGTAGCATTATAAACATGCAGGTAGATGATGACAAGCACATGGGGAAAAAAAGAGAAAATAGAGCATTGGAGAGAATTTTGAGGGAATACCAAAGTTTCAGGTAAGGCAGAGGAAAAGCAACCCACAATTTGGCCTAAGAAGAAATTGTCAGAGAGATGAGAGAGTCAAAGAAAGGTTGTGTTCCTGATAACCAAGAGGAAAGAATATTAAAAAAAAGAATGGCTTCGGGGGCACCTGGGTGGCTCAGTTAAGTGTCCAACTTTGGCTCTGGTTAGGATCTCACAGTTCTCGGGTTCAAGCCCCAAGTCAGGCTCTCTGCTGTCAGCACAGAGTCCACTTCAGATTCTCTGTCTCCCTGTCTCTCTGCCCCTTACCTGCTCACATGTGCGCTGCTGTCTTTCTCAAAAATAAGTGAACATTAAAAAGATAATAAAGAGAGAGAGTGGCCTCCATGTGCAATGAAACTGATGGAATAAAGGTGATGGGGATTTAACAGTTTGCAGATCTATGGAGACATGATTTATAAGGCTGCTTTCAAACATTTAGGATATTTGGAGGAAGCCGAGTAAGAAAGATGGGTGCTGGGGAAGGCCCGGGGGGCTGCATGTCTGCTGCATCCAAAAGGGAACACTGAGTGAGGGCCCCCTGAGAGCACCACATGCTTACACGTGGAACCAGCATTAAAGCCAAGTGAGTCCTGGGGAAGAAGACGGCTCCCTGAAGGCTGGTTTTTCTGTATGGCTGGTTTCCTCATTTTCCTACTTACCCTTTCCTGACAGCATGTCCCTCATCTCCTTTCTCTCCCATAATTTCACCAGATGTCAAGCTCCCTCTCAAATCTGACCTCTACCAGCCTTGGTCCTAACTTTTAGTTCCCTCTCTCATTCTCTAAAGATAGCAACTAAGGGCAACCACTGCCCACAGGCAGCTCCGCTGATCCCAATTCCAGCTACCTCAGTCTCCTCAAATTTAGGAGTTGGTTCTTGGACCAAGATGGTGGGCGTATGAACCTTAGTGCTTGCAAACCTCATATGGAGAATGTAGCAGTAACAAGGAGTGTTAAGAAAGGAAGGAAAACAAGAGAGTCTACATGGGAATGTCAGGTCTTGGGCTCCATGGAGGAAAAATGAAAGCAGTCAAGGATGTGGTGTACTTCAATGTCACACACTGAACTGTATTATCAGATGCCAGATCTTGCCAGTCTCACTGACCTATGGTATGCTGCTGAGCTGAGTGACCAGCATGTGATAGTACTGCTTATTTCACACTTGTGCATCGAGAAGGCCAGGCTCTGAGAAGATCAGAGGATCTTGACATTCTAAGTAAGCTCATGCCACCCAGGTAATCTGGTGATGTCTTTGAGAGTGAGCTGAGTTTTAAATAAACTTGGAGATTTTAGAAAAACTTGGTCCAGACATTTGGTTCAGAATCTAGAATGGAAGAATTTCAAAGGGGCCAAATGCTTCCAATAAAATGCAGACCCTGTTCTGGGGAACTCAAGGGTTAAAGACTTGGATATTTGTATTTTTGCCAATTGGTGATGTTGGGAGTCCAGTCAGCTAGCTTGCCATTTGCCCTCTACACCCCCAACCTCTCTCTCTCTCTCCTTCTCTCTCTCTCTCACACACAATATGCTTTATAAACGTGTGTCCCATTATGTAAGACTGGATAGATAAGATGTGAAATTAATATATATTGGCCGTTTATATACATCAGTATCTTCTGTATACACAGTGAAGTTTGTTGAGCTATAATCTGTGTTGGGATCTTAGGAAAACCTGGTGATCACCCCCAGGTGATGGCAGAACAATCCTCAATGATAGTAAAGCACCTGGAGAATGTCTTCTAAGACAGTGCATCTCAAACTTTTGTGTGCCTATGAATCACTTGGAAATCTTGTTAAGATGCAAATTCTGATTGAGTAGCTTTGGGGGGAAGCCCTAGGTTCTGCATTTCTAACAAGTTTCCAGATGATGTCAAAGCTTCTAGGCTATAGATCACACTTTGAGTAGTAAGGTTTTAAGAGAATTTTCTTTTTATTAAATGTTTACTCATTTATTTTTGAGAAAGAGACAGAGAGACAGCAGGGGAGAAACAAAGAGCAAGACAGAGAATCCCAAGCAGGCTCTGCAGTCGTCAGTGCAAAGCCCAGTGTGGGACTGGAACCCACAAACCGTGAGATCATGACCTGAGCCAAAACCAAGGGTTGGATGCTTAAGTGACTGAGCCACCCAGGTGTCCCTAAGAGAATATTCTTAGTTGAGTTTCATTACACAGTTATACCAGAAAAGTATAAAGTCTGTGGTCAGAAATGCCAGCAAAGAAAATCTGAACTGAGCAGTTAAGTACAAATCACTCTTTTCTGCTAATATGTTATGGTGGAGAAATTAAATTAGACTATGTAATGAAAATCTATTTTGACATTTAGTTATAAGCCATATTAATCCTTTTTTATGATGAGATAAAATTTCGCAGCATGCTGCTTTTACTACCAAATTCAATGAATTATACTCAGAAACCCTATCTCTCCCTATGAGTGTCTGTAAATTGCCATGGTAAAATTTCTAGTGTAGTTCATATTCTTTACTTACATGGTTCTTAAAATAACAACAGAATGAGATACTAGTAAAGAAGACTCTCAGCTGTTTCTTTCCTTCCTTCTCTCTGTCCTTTCTTCTGTACTCCTTTCTTGCAATGAGGGTAGAAGCTTCCATAATAACTCAAGTTCATAATGAGTCTATTTAAAGGGGGGAATCCAGGAAGCAATTTTCCAGCTGTATCTTTATGAAATGTCTCCCTTTTTTTTAGTTTACTTATTTATTTTGAGAGACAGACAAACAGAAAGAAAGAATGCAGGAGGGGCAGAGAGAAGCCCAAGCAGTCTCCCCACTGTCAGAACAGAACCTAGTGTTGGGCTTAATCTCACAAACCATGAGATCATGACCTGAGCAAAAACTAAGAGTCAGACACTTAACTGACTGGACCACCCAGGCACCCCTGAAATGAGTCTTCTAATTCTTGAGAATAAATTAGTTTCATGAGAACCCAAATCTTAACACCAAATATCTATGTTGGTAGATTCTCCCAAGTAGTTGATTCGTTTTTATCTTAGAAGACATTGACACTTATATCTTTAGATACTTTCAGCCTGCTGCGGGTTCTCTGAGCACATCACTGATGTACCATGATTTTAAAGAACATTATTTGATTCTGTAAAATTCAGTCTTTTGTCCAATATCACCACAATGGCATTCTGAAGAAGACTAATTCTGAGAACCAGATTATTATTCCCCAAATGAGAATTTGTGGTTTAAAAAAAATCTAGGTTCTTTAGCTCTCTCTTGGGAATACATAAAGCACATAAATATTCAAAAAACTTTGAGAATAAAACTATTGCACCTTTCATAATGCTTCTCAAATGTATTATTTAGAATACAGAGAATATGCTTTGGAAAAGGTCCCCCTTTTCCATTTTCTTTATTTATCAAGTTGTTGGCTTTGAGGAGAGCTAGACAGATGCATTTTTTTCCTATCATCAATAAGAAGAAAGCCTTCATAGGAGTGTCCTCCAGAAAATTTTCTGTAAGGTCTTTTTGGACAACCAGGACATTCTGAGCTGTGTTGGGCAAGTGAATGTGTAAAAAGGGGTGATCGGATGGTCACGATACTATTATTACCCTAGGCTGGTATACCAGGTCAATATCAGAGGACTATTAATAATGAACAAAAGTGGGGATGACGTCTAGGAAAGCAGCTGACAAAGCCCTTAGAGATTTTTTAAAAAATGTGTTCACATTCACATTTTCATACTGGTTCAGGTCACCATCATTTTTCATTTCTGTAAAAGCCATTTTCCTGCTGCTTCCATTCTTGGCCCCTTAAGATCACTTTTCCACACAGCTACCAGAGTGGTCATTTCAAAACATAATCTTTCCCTGCTCAAACCCTTCCAAAGGCTTTCTATTTCTTTTAGCATAAACTCCAGCCCCCTGTCGTCCTAGCCTTTTTCCTGGTTTGCCAAAATGCCAGACTATTTTTCTTTTTTCTTTCTTCTTCTTTTTTTTTTTTTAAATCCTGTGCCCTCAGTACTTTCTCTCTTCTGCCCAGAAGTTTTATTCTTAAGAGCTTCATATCACTTGTTCCCTTATTCCCTGCTCACATTGTGCCTCTTCAAGGAGAACCTCCCTGGTCAGGCTCTCCAAGGCCCCTGCTTTATTTTTCTTCTGCATCTTTTTATGTCCTTTACTTTTATATTTGTCTATTTTCTGCTGCCTTCAGTGGAGTCTTTTTTTTTAATGTTTTTTATTTTTTAATTTTTGATACAGAGAGAGACAGAGCATGAAAGGGGGAGGGTCAGAGAGAGAGGGAGATACAGAACTGGAAGCAGGCTCCAGGCTCTGAGCTGTCAGCACAGAGCCCGACGCGGGGCTTGAACCCACGAACGTGAGATTTGACCTGAGCTGAAGCCGGAGGCTTAACCGACTGAGCCACCCAGGCTCCCCGTCAGTGGAGTCTTAAAACATGAGTTCGCCCCTGTATGTTCAGCACTTAGTGCATCACAAAGTAGGCTTGCAAACATTTATGGAATAAATTAATGAATGAAATTTACAAAGCTAAAAGAGAAAACCATCACAACCAGTTAAAAGAGGTGATAGGATGCTTATAAAGAATATTATAGAGTAATAGAAATCATTTGGAGACTTAATTTATAATTTCTCTGTGTAGCAAAGAACAGAACTAGTTAACATCCTTGAGCTCCTTTAAACCAAGAGACAAGGCTGAATTTGCTGGGTGTTAGCAAGACTAAACAATTCTGTTTGGGAAGGTTGATTTTGAAGTTCTCTACTTTCTATGCCACTTGAAACACCATCTGAGCCTCCTTGTTGACGTCTTTTGCATCTACAACACTATCATATTGATGTTGGAACCAGAGATTTTTTTCTCATCAGCATAAAGGAGAGCTACCTTTAAAAATTTAGGAATGGGGCAATGATTCTTAAGAAACATCACAGGTTGAAATGGACAAAGAAACAGCTTGGCATTACACAGAATCTAAGGTATCTTCCACATACTGGGTTTTGAATTTCAGTTTTCTACTCAAGCCAGTACTGGTCCTTTCCTTACATTCAAATTCTATTTAAAGAAAACTTCCTTGAAAAACTTCTTATAAGATATTAAGATCCAAGTCTAGGTTATTCATAAATTTACCAGTTATATCTGGGCTATGCATTGCTTTAAATACAAAGAACTCAAATTAATTTTCCTTATATGTAAGAACATACTGAGTATAAATGACTTGGTTAGACATTAACATGTAGCCTGATTGCCATCCAAACCAATATTTTAAAAGCTTATGGCTTGTCTATCATACCTTGCTCTTAGAGTATATATTAAATTCAAGGAGCAAGATTTATATTAGAAGTTAGATTAGAAATCTGGAACTGATTAAAGACATCCACTTTAACTTATGGCCTTAGTCCCAGAAGTTTTATATTAGCAATGTAAAGCATTCCAAGTTAATAGAAAAATTGGATTAAAATTAATGTGAACTTATTTTTCAAAAGCCTTTGTAGTTACATCAATGCCCTGATGATAAATGTTCAAGGGAAATTTTCACCAGTAAGAATGCTTCATACACAATCATTGCATCCCGGGCACACCACAGTCTGCTCTGGGAGAGCAGACACAGAAGTGTTTGATAAGCCAGAACTAAGAAGTAGCGGTGGCAGGGACTGCTGGCTGCACACCAGTGTTTATTCCCTCTTTATTCCATAGTAATACCGCTAAGCTAGGGGTCTGACTACCAAGTCAGGGACTATATTTTCTGGCACAGCCACCCCTCCCCCAATCCTTGCAGCTAAACAAGACTATGTGACTTCATTTTCACCAGGGGAAAATGAAGGATAATGCTGTGTGCCTCTTCCAGTCCTGGTCTTAAAACATTGAGCATATGCTCCTTCATACATTTTCCCCCTCAACCAAGCTGGAACCAGTTCTATTTAAAGAAATTTTCTGTAGAATACAGTCCTTATGGGGATACAGGAAATATTCCCGTGATAATGGATTAGAAGATGGAAGGAGCCTGCTGGATTCCTAATGGTATGGAATGTAGCTGTCTGCTACTCGGCCCAGACTGATATGGAGGTAGAAATAAAAGTCCTTTTTAAAGCCTCTCTATTGTTAAGACTCGCTTGCATTGCATTGTGACAGTTTAGCCTTTTACGCTGGATAATACCGGCTTTAAAGCCGACTTTGGTGCCCCTCCCCCACTCTCCTGTCACATTCTGCTCTGCGTTCATGGTGCCGACTCACTCACCAGGACCCTTGGGAAGCTACCTGAGTAGGTGCTCTGTTCTGGGTTCTTTCCTTCATGCTCTCAGCCTGTTTGACTTCTAAGTCCCAAGTCCTGTAGCATTTATTTTTCAGCTATTTGGCACTTTTAAAGAACTCTGATATGTTCAATTTTTTAGAACCTTATATAGGTCATTTGCCTAAAGGTACTTATTCTTTTTCCTAAGAGCTGTGACTTAATCCAGGTGAACAGATTTTTTTTTTTATTGGCAGAAGTTCAAGCAGAAGAAGTCCACAGACCATGTCAGTGTCTAATTATATCATGTAATGCTAGACTTTCCCTTGTGTATGAAATGGAAAGAAGCTTTTCCTATCAGATTCTCAGGGTAGAGCAGGGCTTAGCACCCCTTCCAAGAAAGAGGAAAAAAGAGGCTGGACTCTTTTCATCTCTGCTACTGCTTCTCTAGGTGACTGAAAGTAATAGATTATCCCAGTTTTTTATCTGAGGGACGTAGACTGCATTTATAATCACAAACAGTCATGAACCAAATAAATACCAATCACTCTCTACTATCTGTATGTAAATTTAATGAGATGATGTGACTCAATTTGTGTTTCAGGGGTTTCCATTTACTTTCCTCAGTGACTTAAACACTCAAAGTTCTTGCCTTATATGTTCCAACTTTCTGTCATTGTAAGACGAAAAGTGAAAGTATTTGTAGAAGGCACCGACCAAAGAAAGTTAATGTCTTCTTAGCCACCTCTACTTGGAAATCAGAATGTAACAGGTGCTTTTTGTATATGTCATTGTTTATAACACATTTAAATTTACACTGGGTTGTATTCTTTACTGGCAAATGGAATAACCTATTGGGTCATGGTTGACATACAAAAAATAGGATGAATAAAATAATAATAGTAACAGTAAAACAGTGTTTGGGCTATAATTCCAATTGTTTCATGGAATTTAGTTTCAATTGTATACAAATATGTCTGTGTGTGTGTGTGTGTGTGAGTGTGTGTGTTACTATGTATTAGGTTGTGATGCAAGAATGTATTTCTTACTAAAAGCCTTGCTTCCTCCAACAGGACTCCTCTTCATGGGGCCTGACTACTAACTTATTGTCATTAAATGGAGTCTGTTGATTTGATCTTGTGAGTGCTTCAGTGCCACAGATTTATAAACTACCCATTTATGTACCACAGAGTCTATTCCAGAGCTCTTGTTTGCAAAATTATTTAACTCTCCCTGATTTTGTAAAAATCAATCCCCAAATCCTAACACTGCTCTGATTTACTACGAATAATACCTAGAAATGAAAAACTGCCCCCACAGTATAAATTTGTCAATGGTCACTAACTGAATTAAACATATGGAATAAACATATGGCCTCTAATTTTAAGATTCCTTAATCATAGACAATCTCATGCTGTAATTTCTCAAAGTAACTTGCAGTTGCTTTCTAAGAAAGCACCCATGTACAACTGAACCACATCTCAGATGATGGATTATTTATTTCAATAGGAGGCATTTGGTCACCTCTATGCTCAAATCCATGTGTAGATCCTCTATAGATTATCTTTTAGGAGAAGGAGGTTAGGGAAACATTTTTGTTCTAAATGCAAAAAAAAGTGCAAATTACTTGGTAGTACCTTAGTGTAAAGTAAAATTGCATACTATATCTAGATTTTAGATTTCTAGGTATAGCCTTATTTATATTCCACATAAAATTATTTATAGCTGGATGCATTTGTTTAATTACTGTACATATTAAAATGTATAAAACATTTGCCAGCATACTCAGAAACATAAATCAAAGGGAAGCAGAAATTCCTGACAAATTGCCTTACTTAGAAATACAGACTTGCTAGTTTATCTTATGAATGATCATATCTAGTAGCTTAGCTAATAACCTGCACCATTTTCTATTCTACAGTGAAAAGAAAATTTGACCACAAACATGATTGAACAATGAGCACATGAAAATATTTATACTACCCTGAAAAACGGTTTAACTTTTTAACTCTAAAGTATTCTGCTTTTCAGGAGTCAGTCTTATGAGAATAATCTACCAACTCATTAATTTACTTAAAAGTACCAACTTTAAAAATGAAAAAAAAGATTAGTTTGCCTGGGTGGCTCAATCAGTTAAGCCTCCGACTTTTGATTTTGGCTCAGGTCATGATCTCACAGTCTGTGGGGTCAAGCCCCTTGTCAGACTGTGTGCTGACATCATGGAACCTGCTTGGGATTCTCTCCCTCCCTCTCTCTCTGCCCTTCCCTGCTTTCACGCTCTCTTTCTCCCTCAAAATAAATTAATTAACTCCAAAAAAATTAAAAAAAGCTAAATCCCAGAATTTATGGCTTAAGAAGAATAAGTTACAATAATTTTAGTTATTCTAAGATCATACTCTTAATACTTCAATTGAGAGGTGCTTATTTTATGTTTGAAGCTTTATGCAATGGCTTTACCCTTTTCCTATGTAAAATTATTGAAAAATGGGGCTCAAATAATCTACAGGGTTTACTTATTCTCTAAAACTTCACCATAAAATAAATCATTTTATGCTAAGACAGTTTCTGTGGACAGAGAAGTGTTTGAAAACATGCAAAAAATTAAAAAGCAAAGACAACGAAGTGCATTTTTCAGTCTTCTTGAATCCAGTTTGTGATTATTCTTATCAGGCCTAAGGTGCAGTCTATCTTCACATTATCTTTTGAGGGGGGGTCAGAGAAGGAGAACAGCTTGTTAAGCAAATGAATAGTGTCTGTCAGGTGCTGGGGGAGGACTGTTTTGGAACACTTGAGGGCTGTGCAAACACTGAAATTGTCACACAAACAAAGGCCACCCTGGTCAACTCAGCTTGGGTTTTGATATGGAAACTATTGCTCACTCCTTCTTTTAATAAAGCAGGATATCCAGACAGCAACTCTTGTACTACTACAAGAGTTTATAGAGAAAACTACTACTAGTTTATAGAGAAAATACACCTCTACTTTTCCAGATAATACGTTCCTCCTAATAAATTTGCCTTGTGTCCCCCTGTGCCCCCTTGCAATGCACCAAAGAGGTGTAGTGCATTAGCCTCCAAACCAGTGGATCATTAAAATCGGTGGGTCTGCAGATAAATTTCCAAAATTATAAACGTTTTCTTTTTGTCCCTAAAAATTCTCTCAAACTTGCCTTTGAACTTTGAAAAGGTTTTTTGGATTAGCATTATCTTGTTCCTTGCAAGATGTAAACAGTGATGGTGCTATATCCATGAGCTGTAGACTTAACTGTATGTAGTCATTTGGTGGGAAATATTTTGTGGCCTCCTATACAGATACACATTAAGTCAATTTACCCTCTTGAAGATGTTATCTTTAACAAGTGGACACTGGAATGAGTCCAAAGTATTTAAAGGCTCAAAAAACATCAATGACCAGCTCAAGGAGAAATTTGGCAAACAGAAATTCTCTGTAAAAGGAATGTCTTTGGTGTGTCAGGAAAGGGATGGCATGCTCAAAAAGGGTAAAGATAATTTAACCAATAGACTACTTAAAAGAGTGAGGTCAGGGTTACAGGCAGGTAAAAAGGATGGTTGACCACCTGTATCATCCAAGACTAGACTCAAAGCTCAAGGCAAGGAAGCAGTTACTGGATCCTAGAGAAAGAGTGAGGTAGAGCTAGTGGAGACCTATACTATAGGAGGATCTTCCTACTGAAGAGCCAATCTGCTGACAGCCCATGGTCTGACATTGAATAAAATCCCCCAGGGGCACCTGGGTGGCTCAGTCGGTTAGGCCTCTGACTTCAGCTCAGGTCAGATCTCACGTTCCTGGGTTCGAGCCCCACGTCGGGCTCTGTGCTGACAGCTAGCTCAGAGCCTGGATCCTGCTTCCGATTCTGTGTCTCCTTCTCTCTCTGCCCCTCCCCCTCTCATGCTCTGTCTCTCTCTGTATCAAAAATAAATAAAACATTTTAAAAAAATTAAAAAAAATCTCCCAATTCTTTCTCCTGCATGTTCCAATCTCCTTCAAGGCCCTCCCTACGGCTAAGGCCAACTAGGGCAAGAGGCAGGGTTGTAAATTGATGCAGCCTATAACAGTTGGGCTCCCAACACTCAGAGCAGAATGGAGATGCTTATGGGATGGGCCTGGAGTAGCAAGATTCTCCTATAGTACTTAGATTTCCTAAAACTTGAGTAGCTTGAGATCTGTTGGTAAAAGAGAAATCACTGAGGAAAAGCATGTCAGTGTTTCTGAAAAGGCATTTGTGTAACTTTTGTAGTTTCTTGATCAGCCCTATTTCTTTAAGGAAGAGGGCTGGACACCTTCATCTTGAATAAATGGGATATCTTTTAACATAAAAAAATGACCTCCTCACTCCCTCCTTCTTCCCTATCCACTAACTTAGTCTATCCACATTGATGAACAGATCTGTCATGGAACAGGCCGATTGGTTCGTGGTTAATAGTCATAGATTTGAACCCTTTCTAGAGCTAAAATCTCTTGACTGGTGCCAAGGCAATAGATTGCTTGACTAAACTCTTCTCAAGTGATCAGTGTTTATGTATGGGGTGGAAGTATAGTTAGGGGTAGTACAAATTCTTGGGAAGATAATGCCTTGAAAGGTCTTCAAAAGATTAATCTCAGGCTCAAGATCCACTACAGGAGAAGCACTTACTTATCCTCTGGAGGGCCATTGTCTCTGGAATTCCTTTCATCCAACAGAGTCCTGGTTTAACCACATTCATCCTTGGGTAGGACAAAATTACACCATACACAAGGCATCTTTGTTTTGCTTGAACTGTTACAGAGTGATGTAAACACCATCACCAACTATTATTTACTAAACCCTGACTATAAGGATTTCTACAGAACTGATATTTCCTACTAAGAGAGTAGAATCTTTTTTTTTTTAAAGCAGCTTTAAGGACATATAATTTGCATGCCAGAAAATTCCCTCATTTTAAGTGTACAATTCAATGATTTTTATAAACTTAGAGTTGTGAGATCACCACCACAATCTGATTTTAGAATATCTCCATCATCTCATAAAGAAACACTCCTTGATTTTTACATTTGTGAAACAAGCACAAATAACTGACTCCTTTTCAAGTGTAAAAGAATATTACAGATGTTTTAATATGAACAGTTATATTTAATTCATGGATTTTTGTAACCCAGAATACCTAGTTATCACTGACTTGACAGACTTTGGGGGTAAACATGGTTTCTGTGAGTATATGACCAAACCATGAAAATGAATAACACTTTAACTGCATTACTTTCACGTTGCATCAGAGTTTGCCCAAACTGAAGAATGTTTTCCTCCAATAAGAAAAAGCCAATATTCTGAAATACACATCCCTACAAATAATTTTACAAGGTACCGTCATTATTCTGAGAAGTGAGACTGTTTCCCCTTAGGAATGCTAAGGAGTGATGGGGCTTGCAATCTATTTAGATCAATACTCAAGTCAGAAAAGACAAGAGCAATTACTGACCTGACACAACTGTTTCCAGCAGTAGTCTATATATCAGCACCCAAATTGGAAATGCCACTCCTCCAGAAAAAGACCATCAATCCAAGCAACTATCTCCATCAGGCAACTACTTAGTGGAGGCCAGAATCTCAGAAGAAAACTACCCTAAGGTTTCTGTGCTCACAACTGAAATTGTCATTTCTACATGTGTTAGTTTCCTAGGGCCGTCCTAACAAGGTGCCACTAACTGGACACCTTAAGACAACCGAAATGTATTCTCTCCCAGTTCCAGAGGCTGAGAAATCAGAACTCAAGGTGTCAGCAGGGCCACACACCCTCTCACTCTGGATAGAACTCTTCTTGCCACTTTCTGGCTTCTGGAAGAGGCTGTCCATCCTTGGCGCTCCTTGGCTTGTCGTGACGGATTTCCATCTGTGATCACACGGCCTTCTCCCTGTGTGTGTCCCTGTGTGCCTCTGCCTCAGATGACTTGTTCTCTGCTTATAAGGACCTCACTCAGACTGGAGTAGGACCTGTCCTCTTCAAATATGACTCCGTCTTAATTTAATTACATTTGTAAAGACCTTTTTCCCAAATAAGGTCACATTTCCAGGTGCTAGGGGATATGACCCTGCCACATCTTTTGAGGAGTCACATTTCAACCCACAACAATGCAGCTTTTTGGGAATAATCTGTTCTGTGCATATGCCTCTATTGAGAAGCTTAAAAACTTTCCAAAGAGCAAATGAGTCACTCTGAAGTGATACATCAAGGTTGAAATGGGATTTTAAAAAGTCAGGCCTCATCCCACATCATGTGGGTCCTTTTGCACATAAAGAAACAAACAAAAAAGCTGAAGGAGAAATTTGTAGTCTTTATTTCAATATCTGATGAATTTTGTGGAACATCATGTTTATTGAACTAAATATCCCTCATTATTTCTTGTTTTTTACATGATGCACACATGCAAATATCGTGCAATGAAATCAGATGACTAGTTTGTTTCTTTTGTGAGTGTGCTTCATAGATTGAGAGAATCATTTATTTTCCCCTTTGAAGTGCAGTATGGGTTTTAAAGTATAGTTTCTATGGAAACAAGAACCACAAGTGAGGTTCCATGAGTTTTACATGTCCTCTGCACTCGCGCTTTGTCGTCCTACTGGTATGAGTTTTCCTTATTAGCCTTCTCTGAACTTTATTGATCCAGATTTGTCTTACAATCAAGTACTACTTTTATGATTTGGATAAGTGTTTAAAACATATCGACATCTCAATGGTAGCAGGATGTTAAACAGAGCTCTTCCTGTTTGGGTTTTAGCTGAGGCTTAACCCGAGGTGACAAGTGTACTCCTACCTCATATGTGAGGTGCTAACCAACTCCAGCTGCACTTGTACCAGAAAGAGCTTTTGCTGCTCATGGCAGAACACCTGATTCCAGCTTCTAAGGAAGCGTGGAAGTTCAAGAGAGAAGACAGGGTTTCCACAAGGATTCTTGAAAGAGAGAGAGGTCACAGTACTTGTGATTCTTTGTCATGAGGAGAAAGTTGAGAGGCATACCCTAGTTACTTCTAGCCAAGTGAGGAAGGCTTCAAGGAAGCCACACAGGAAGTTTCCTATGTATCTTCCGGAATTATGGGGAACGTGGTGGACTGTAGTCATGCCTGAGAGACTCATGAGAACAGGTGGCTGGCTGAAGTAACTCATGGTGACAGAAGAGAGTGCTGCTCCTGGAAGTAACAGCATGGCCAGCAGGCAGAGACCCAGATACGGGCCGTACCAGAGCTGTCATGGTTTTATTTTGGGTGGGGTTCTTCTCAACAAAGCTGATGGAGGTCAAGGAGGCCTGAGCTGAGAGTCTTGAGGTGACTTGCTAGATAACCAGGGACTGAAGGAGAAATTCCAGGGACCAGCTGAATAAGTTGGGACACAGAAATGAAATCTCTTTAGTGATAATGAAACTCAGAAGAGCCCAGGAAAATACCCATAAAAGAAAAGAGTCACTTTAAACGCCTGTCAAATAACAGAAAACTGAAAAGTCACAGAAAGCTCAGAGGGTGGGAAAGAGCTAGTCCCACAAAACAGCTTTGAATGGCTGTGAGGAAAAAGAATAAAACTGTTTTATGACTAGTAAGTACATATTTTACTTTGTTCTAAAAACTGACCAAATATCCTTATGTATAGTGGGGATTCTTTGGTCAGATGATGTTTGCATTCTTCTGTGAACCTATAGAGGTCATTTACAAAGTGCTGTTACATGTGTCACATACATATACACAGATTTTCCAACATGACTACTAAAGAACACGTCTCTGCACATTTTCAAGCATGCTGCCTATTAATTAACAAGCGTCCATTAAAGGTCACGTGCTAAGAAGCCTGCATTTAGCTAAGCGGTGGTTTATAACAGCAAAAACAAGGATTTGGAATTTTCTTCGCTGTGCTTCAAATATGCCTCTGGTCAGAGAGGAGAAAAACAGCACATGATGCAGTTTGTACCTTTTTGTCCTCTGTCCATCATCATTAAAAGTCTTTCTCATGACTCAGAATTTAAGTAGCAGCAGCTCACAAAATGAACTTTTCATGCCAGAAAACGTTTTAGGGCCAGAAGAAAAATTGTGTCCCTTAAGAAACCACAGAGATATTTCAGTCCCATCCTATATCCCATTTCTTAGAACATTCCTACTTAGATGTCATGACCTTATCACAGTCTCTAATTCTCTTTATATGTATCTCTCAAATAAATTCCCCTTTCCAACTTCCCCATTCTGATAAATGACAGAACTGGG
>NC_043702.1:50033991-50071040 GCF_006229205.1 Suricata suricatta
CCGGGCTCTGTTGTTTCATTGACAGAGCACAAACAGAGTATATTTAGCATAATTCTTAAGGCTCTGAAGACTTTTGGGATGACCAATGAGCATTGGCTTCAATTAAAGTAAGCTGTGTTAGCCCTTACCAAGAGAGTAAGCCTGTCCTTTGAAGCTTTGAAGCCAAGCGTTGACTTCTCTTCTCCAGCCGTGAGAGTCCTCAATGTCATCTTCTTCCAAAAGAAGGCTGTTTTATTCACATTGAAAATCTGCTGTGTTGTGTAGCCACCCTCACTACCAATCTTAGCTGGCTATTTTGGGCAATTCGCTGCAGTCTCTCCATCGGCACTTGCTGCTTCACCTTGCACTTTTATATTATGGAGATGGCTTCTTTCTTTAAACCTCATGAACGAACTTTTGCTAACTTCCAACTTTTCTTCTGTGGCTTCCTCACCTCTCTCAGCCTTCATAGAATTGAAAAGCATCAAGACCTTGCTCTGGATTAGGCTTTGGCTTAAAGGAATATCGTGGCTGGTTTGATCTTCTGTCCAGACCACTAAAGTTTTCTTTACATCACTCTTTAGCTTTCTCACTACTTTTGTGTACCCTGGAGTAGCATTTTTAATTTCTTTCAAGAACTTTTTCTTTGCATTCACAACTTAGCTTTTTGTGCAAGAGGCCTACTTCTGGCCTGTATCAGCTTTTGACATGCCTTCCTCCATAAACTTAATCATTTTGCTTTTGATTTAAAGTGAGAAGTATGTGCCTCTTCTTTTCACTTGAACACTTAGAGGCTGTTGTAGGATTATTAATTGACCTCATTTCAATATTAAAAAAAATTTTTTTAATGTTTATTTATTTTTGAGAGAGAGACAGAATGCAAGTGGAGGAGGAGGTGAGAGCAAGGGAGACACAGAATCTGAAGCAGGCTCCAGCCTCTGAGCTGTCAGCACAAAGACTGACTTAAAGCTCAAACTCACAACTGCAAGATCATGACCTGAGCCGAAGTTGGATGTTCAACCAACTGAACCACCCAGGTACCCCTCAATATTTCTGTTTATCAGGAAATCAAGAGGAATGAGGAAAAAGACAGATACAAGGAATGGCTGATCAGTGGCACAGTCAGAACATACACAACATTTACAGGTCAAGCTTGCCATCTTGCATGGGTGCAATTTGTGGTGCCTCAATACAATTACAGTAGTAACATTGAAGATCACTGATCACAGATCACCATAACACATTTTTTAAGTTTACTTATTTATTTTGAGAGAAAGGGAGCACAAGGAGGGGCAGGGCACAGAGAGGGAGAGAGAGAAAATCCTAAGCAGGTTCCGTGCTGCCAGCGCAGAGCCCAATGCAGGCTGATTTCATGAATTCTGAGATCACGACCTGAGCCAATATCAAGAGTCAGACCCTAAACTGACTGAGCCACTCAGGTGCACCCTTGCCATAACAAATTTAATAATAATGAAAAAGTTTGAAATACTGTATTACAAAATGTGTTAGAAAGACACAAATGAGCAAATGCTGTTGGAAAAATAGTGCTAACAGACTTTCTCAATGCCAGGCTGCCACAAGCCCTCAATTTGTTAAAAACAAAACAAACAAAAGAATTATCTGTTAAGCTCAATAAGGCAAAGTGCAAAAAATGAGATCCATCCACACTAAAATAAGAAACACAAATGGAATGGATGTGAGGGTAGTTATTATGGTTTGATTTTTGACAAGTTGGCCTCAAGATATCGATGAGACTTCTTAGTGAAGATGTACTATAAATAGATGAAGAAGTAGTCCTGAAAGCTTAGGAAAAAGATCTAGGCTCAAAATATATTCTTGAGAATCACAAAGTTGTAAATGGTGACTGAAGCCCTAAGAACAGATGAGACCACTGAGGGACAATGAGAGAAAAGCAGCCTTTGAAGAGCCATAGCCCTGAAGAGTACTAGCACTTAAAAAAAGGTATAGGAAAAAAGAGGTGAGGTAGAAGATACGTAGATTGCATTGGCATAGAAGTGCCACCGAAAAAAAAGAAAAGGAGCTTCAAGAAGAGGCCATCATTTGTAAGTACTACTAAAAGCTTACGTTAGATAAAAACTAAGAGCTGCACAATAGATTTAGCAATAATGTCATGCTGGGTACATTCTGTTTGGCTCCATCCTTCTTCAACTTGTTTCACATCCAGAAGTTTAACCAGTATGAATGACCTCAATGAACACCATTGGATTTTCTGTCTTCTTTTTGAGTTAGACCAATGGCGAACACTGGCAGAAGATGACGAGGAGAAAATAAGGGAGGAGAGTGGATATTTTTCCCTCAACTTCTTCTTCATTGATTAGCTGCAGCCTATGAATTTCTGTTCCTGTCATGCAGTTATTTCTGGTTACTCCTTTTGGGCTAAGGTGGGCAAGAGCTATCCTGGGCGGTTCACTATACTCTCTCAATGGCCTTAAATCTCTTTATTACATTGTCTTCAAATTATTCCATCTTGAATGTCCCATCTCTTTCCTACTGGAATATTGATTGACACAGTAGTCATTTTGTGACTTTGGAGAGAATCCTTTCAGTTGGTATGGTGAAGGCAGAGGCCAGATTACAGATGGATCAGAAAATAACTGAGAGGTGAGGAAGAGGAAAGGGCAAGTATAGTATTCTTTCACAAAGGCCAGCTATCAAAGGGTGCAGAGAGAAGGGGTAGGGGCCATAAAATATGAAGAACTTTTATGGGTTTTTTTTTCTTTTTACGTTGGGAAGACTTGAATATTATTTCATTGTTTTTGAGAAAAAGTCAGTACAGAAGGTGATTTTAAAGGGTACATGGATGGCTCAGTTGGTTAAGCGTCTGACTCTTGATTTTGTCTCAGGTCATGATCTCATGGTTCATGATTTCAAAGCCCATATAGTGATATGCACTGATAGTGCAGAGCTGCTTGGAATTCTCTCTCTCCCTCTCCCTATGCACCTTCTCCCACTTGTTCCCTTTGTTTCTCAAATAAATATACGTTTTTAAAAAATTTTTAAAGGAGAAAATAAAGTAATTTGAAGGATACAGGGGGGAAAAAAGAGAAGAAGCTAGCAATTGGAGCATGGTCCCCCTAAGGAGGTGAGAGGAAACAGGATCCCCCTAAAGAAAGGCTAGTCTTGGACTGAAGAGACCCCCATCCATTTCCATAGGAAGGAAGGAGGAAAGTGTGATTGACATGCAGGAAGTCTGTAAGCAGAAGGGAGATTGAACCCATCCTACTTTGATGGCTTCTCTTTTCCTTGTGAAGCTGAAAGCAAGATCATCTGATGAAAGTGAGAGTAAGTATGAGGTTGGAAATTTAAGAAGAAAAGAGAAGTTCTAAATATTCAGAAACAGGGGAGGGGGTTTGTCAGTTTCTTTCAGAACCCTGTTGAGTGTGAAAACCATGCACGGAAGCTGGCACCAATCTGCAAGTGTATATGTAGTTTGTCCAGAGACACTAAAGAACATGGATATTCTTTCAGAAAAGGGGAAGAATTAGTTTGGCCAGGGTGGGGTTTTTCTAAGTCATCAGACTGAAAGACAACAGAAGAGAGGTGAGGAATTAGGAAGCAAGTATTTGAAATAATGAAGCATGGAATTTATTCGTATGGAAAAGGTAATGATAAAGAGAAGAGGAGTGAAGAGACTAAATGTCCCTGAAAGACCGAAGATGGGTGTGGTGATGCTAATAGAGGGGGGCTGGTGACGAGACAGCTGAATGTCCAAGTTTAATACTTCAGTATAGCTCTTCTGAATGCTGACAAGATCCCAGATGAAGCCATGATTCTGGGTGGCTAATATGAAGAAAAAATAAAGGACACTGGACACGAGGCTTAAAGGATTATCCATGGGACAGTCGCCATTCCTCAGGTGATATCTTCTTTGGGTAGCCTGAGCTTGACTCTTTTTTAGTACATATTATTTACAATGAATGCCTCATAAGCCATTTATCGAATTACATTATGTCACAAATATACATAGAAATATTTAAATGTGAGAAAGTTATTCTTTCCAATTCAATTCCAGTTCTCTGGGTCAATTAAATCCTTTACTTAAATATATTAACTTCAGAGATGTATTTTTTTCAAAAGAGAAAACAGGTGGGTTTCTTAAACCAGGCTGCACAGAAAAGTTCCTCATTTGGTTTTCTAATTATAAAGCACAGAAGGAAGGTTTGGTTTGAAGTTTTAATTTACCAGAACTATACAGGATTAGTTTTTCTTCATGCAATCCATTATTTGACAGTTGTTAAATATTTGCTTTAACCGTGAATTTATTTTGAGTACAACACAATTGCACCTACTATCTCTGCATGACTCTTTTAGGAATTGGCATACACTCATAATATTTAACTAGAACAATGAATGATTTAAAAATAGAAAATGCACAAATTACTGTACTCCCTTGGAAGCACATAAGCTTTGACAGAAAGTAGAATAAAGCGGTTGTGTAAAGAGCTTCAACATAATTTTTTTCAAAAAACCTTTTATTTTTATTAGCTTTAAATACATTTAGCTCTTCAGTGCAATCTCTTTGGAACACATGTTCAAAATCCAACAATGTGTGTCAGGCCTGTGATAATAAGCCTTAACATTTTTCCTTTTGAAATCATAATAAGTTATTATATAATCATGCATATTATATGTAATTATAAAATATTGATTAACATATTTTAAATTTATAAACATACACATGTATTCATATACATATGGCATTATGTGTATGTACATATATCCGTATATGTGTGTCTGTATCTACCAATGTATATCTGGATATAGATATATATACTTATCCTCAGCTTGGCATATAACACTGTTAGTATTTATTGAAAAGTTGTGATGGATGCATTTTCTTGCCCTATTTCTTTTGTGATCAATGAGTCAGTTGGGTGATGGAAAAAAGATATAGTAGGTTTCTTGTTAGAAATAAAGAAAAAGTGCCTTTTGTTGCCAAGAAAACAGATATGTCCAGTTGAATGAACATGAACTTGGTCACATTAGCTTCATGACATATATCAACTGTGACAACCATTCAGTCATTCATGAAACATTTATCAAAGGTCTGCTGTGTTTATCACTGAAGATAAAGTAAGATGTAGCATTTGCCCAAGTCTGGATCAGGCTTGTAACTTATCTAATTACATTTAATGTTTTATATGTTACCTGTGGAATTGGTGTATATTAACACTGAAAATACTTTTTTATGAATCAGCCTTTGCTATTCTCAAGAATTTTAAGAAGTGTTAGTAGTTGTGATAAATTACACTGATTCTCATGCATCACTCCTACTTACATTGTCCTTTTCATGACCCAGAGAGTATCTTAATATACATTTGAATATTTGTATTTTCTTCAAAATTTTACAGATCGTTATTATATTTTATAGCATTTCTTTTGATCCTCTGAAGAATAAAAGGATATTTGCAATCACCAACATACTCTATACAATATATAATTGGAAAAACTCTCCATGTCTATGTACATGAAGTGAACATTAGGGAAAAAATGCTGATAGTCCAACTATGGAGCTTTGCTTTGATTCATATTTTTCCCTCAAACATTCCAGATTATAGATACTATAGATGTGACTAAAGTCTGAGTAAAAACAACTAAAACTATTAAATCATAATCACTGCTTTGTTACCTTTCATAATCTGTAACAATCATTTATTCATCATCTACTCGTCAATAATCTTCTGTGATGATAGATTTTTCTAATGAGATTAAGTCAATTAGAAAAGCCAGATTACTACATTCATATATTAATAAAAGTGATTAAAGCTCTGGGTTATAGTTTATTTGTTTAGATAATGTTTGAAATATGTATGAATTGCTAATCATATTATTTATTATACCAATTAGTTGATAAAATACCTTTTTTAAAAAAGTTACATTTTAAATATCAAAGACTTTGTTATTCATTTATATTCATTAAAAAGTGTCAAAGATCCTCAGAATTAAGTAATATTTCCACGACTTCAACACTAGCCATTGTATTATAAAAATAGAGTCCAGGCCCTCATGGGGGTTCTAGCTGCAGGCTGTATTTATTCAGGCCTGGCATGCTTCTTAGAAGTAAAGATGACTGGGACTTAGTTCAAAAGATCTGGAATATGGACTAGGAAAGTGCATTTTAAAGAAATCATTCCAGGTGATTTTGAAGCACATTCTCAAGTCTCATTCTGATGAAAGTGTTTTTTAATACATTTTTTCAAAATGTTTATCAGATTGTTATTCCTCTTCTTAAAACCATCCAACAGTGGTCCCCTGAGTTTAGAAAACTTTCAAACTCCTTGGCATAGCTCCTGCCTTCCTGTCTAACCTCTATTGGCCAAGGTTTTTCTAATTGGTGAAACTATGAAATTACTGGCTTGCTCTGCTTCTAAAAGCCAGCAACCTCCTAGTGCGCTTGGGGGCTTTGCCTTTGCTGTTTCTTCTGCTTGGATTCTCTCTCCTCCGTATTTTCTCTTTATTTGGGCCTCAGCTCTAATGCTACCCCTCAGTAGGCTTTTTCAGACCCCCTCTACCCTGGGGATCCTCCATTAAATGCTTCCTACAATTGCCTGATAAGACAAACCTGGGCCGTGTGTAAAATATTAGATTTGTTGGACTCACCCCAGGTGTCATCTATCAGTGGTTACAGGACACAAGCTTAGGAATCTGCATTTTTAATAAGCCACCTGGGTGAGTCATGGAAGTACGGGAGTCAGGCAAGTATGGAAATCTATACTGTCAAGTGTTCTAGTTATTACCACAGAGGCTATCACTGTCAATAAAAGATTTTTTTTAGATAAGAGCAAGAACTTTGGTTGTTCCAAACTTTGTTCTCAGGAGTTGAACATGATCTGGCATCTTGTAGAAATGACTCAATAACTATTTCTTGATTGACTTGATGAAACACGGGTTTAGAGGAAGCTCTCAGTCTGGTGTTTACATGGAAGTAATTGGAGCTAGTTTTAGGGTTTAACCATTGTTATTAAAGACAGAGATTAATTTTTAGAGGTTGATGTGAAATGATTTCAAACTTCTACAACAAAATTATAGTTATACATTAACTACATTAAAATAAAATGTACTTTTCTTCTCTACACAGCCCTCTTGGTAGGACCTAGAAGGGCTCTAGGTTGGGACTTTCTCCTGAGACCATCATCTGGACATAATAAATTTGTCATAATAAATTCTGGGAATCCATACTATTCTCAACTCAGGGACTCAGCCTCTTCTTCCCACTTATCTGTAAGAGTAACTAGTCTTTTCCTTTTAGACATTTCTAGGTGTGAGTCTGTGTCCCCTGATCTGAGGAGACATAGGTCAAGGTCACTGAGTAGTCTTACCAAAGTCTCTCCAGCAGGCAGAAGGATATGCAACTCTACTGCTACTCTTTAGTGTATGTATTGGGGGTGGGCAGCTCATAGCAGACCATCCATTCCCTCTGAAAAGTTCACTTTTTTAATTTAAAATTTTTTTATGTTTTTTATTTATTTTTGAGAGACAGGGAGAGAAAGAACGAGCAGGGGAGGGTCAGAGAGAGAAACACACACACACACACACACACACACACACACACACACACAGAATCTGAAGCAGGTTCCAGGCTCTGAGCTAGCTGTCAGCACAGAATCTGACACAGGGCTCGAACCCACGAACTGTGAGATCATGACCTGAGCCGAAGCCGGATGCTCAACTGACTGAGCCACCCAGGCACCCCTGAAAAGTTAATTTCTAATCTCTAATATATCTTTTGGCTCCACCAGCCCATTTTGTAGACTGTAGATTCATGGCTAACCAAAAGTTGCAAAACCAACTTATCCACCTCCTTGAAGAGTCCAGTGTAGGTAGTCTAGCACCTCCTTTTAGAAGATTGAGGTATTTTTCACCTCTTGTTTTATGAACTCAGACAAAACTTAGGTAAAGATTCTCAACTTAAAGTCTTATGACTATAATTAGTGCCACACAGAAAATTAAAATAAGGTGATGTGATAAAATGACTAGATAATTCCTTCAGATTCAATGGTTCAAGAACGCTTCTACTGACAAGAAAGGCTGAGCCATGGAAAGATCAGAGGAGGGATAGTTTTGAACAGAGGAAAGAGCTAGTGAGAAAAATCCTAAGCAGAAAAAAAAATGACTTGAGGATGGTCCCAGCACAGTAAGAAGGCCAGTGTGGGTAAGCGTGTGGTGATGGAGAGAGAAGCCGCAGTGGTAACCAGGAGCAGGACGTGCTGGCCTCTGTAAACCAGAGAACAAAGTACTTAAGTTGATGGACTGGAGGGGGAGGTAAAGATAAAGAGGCATCAGGCAAACTCCTCAATATCACCCACTTAGTCCATTTTAGTCATTATAAACACAAAGGAAAAGTAGAAAAGAGGGACCCTGACCTTTTATGAGGAGGAATCATGTAGCTTGACATTAGGCAGAGACTTTTTAGTTCATACCACTGAACTTTTGCATGACATTTGACTACTGGATTATCAAGTTTAAATGTTCACTTTCTGAAAATCAAACATGTGATTCAGTCATTAAAAATGTTGAAATTCCAGATACCATATGTTGTCACTCATAGGTCTAACAGGAGAAATCTAATAGGAGACCATGGGAATGGGAAAGTGGGGGAAAAGAGTCGAGGAGAGGGAGTGAGGCAAATCATGAGAGACTTTTGAATGCTGAGCACAAACTGAGGGCTGAAGGGGGAAAGGGAAGGGGAAGAGGGGGTGATGGTCATGAAGAGGGGCACTGTGGGGAAAAGCACTGGGTGTTATATGGAAAACAACTTGGTAATAAACCATTAATTAAAAAAAAAAAAAGGAAAAGAAAATACTGACATTCATCCCATTTCCTGGGCTCCTTTCTTTGCCCCCATATCAGCTGTTCTGGTTTCAAGACTGCCTTATCATGTGCCTGAATTTGAGCCTGGATTGAGAAAGTAAGGGCTTACAAGTAGTCCTCTGTGCTTTAAAATGTGCTACTAAACTGTGGAAAGGCAAACAAATGACTCAAAGAGGAAAGTCAGGAATTTCATTCTAGACTCTCAAGAGTTGGGAGCTCAGAAGTGGGCAGTGAGCATCCTCAGAGCCCGTGTTCTCTCTGCAGCGGCACCTCGTGACGGAAACATCAGCAAGCAGACCGCAAATGTCTATATTTGGTAGAGAGAATTGGAGGCTAGGATCTGGAGGAAAGCCATGGACATAAAGGAAATGAGTTCAATTTGTATAAAGAAATGAAAGTATGGTGAGGAAAGAGGAAGTCAGAAGATTAGTGAGTTCAAGAGAGAATCTTAATTTTTTCCCCTGGCTTGTCAGAATGTGGATGAGTGAGAAGCCTGGGGCTGTAGGAAGCTTATGGGACCTGGAAAAGAGATAGAAACCAGAAATATTGGATGTTGAAACACTGTTTCATGACATGGTGGTTAAAAGCATGCATGGGCTCTGAAGCTAATCACCTGAGTCAAGCTTGCTTTCTGTCTAATGAGTTGTCTGTGAGTTGTGTGATCAGCGAGTCACTTATCTCTCTGTGCCTCAATTTCTTAACCTGTGAAGGGGAATGATAATGCTCCATATCTCCTAGCATTGTAAGGATTTGTTGAGTGCGTATGTATGTAGCACTTAGAATATGGCCAACACAATGAAGCACAATGTAAAAAGAGGTACTAGAGACCCTTGAGATCACACTGAAGTGGCTTCCCCAAGCACACTTGCCAAGATGAGACTGGTGGACGGGATCCAGTTCCTTCTTCTCTGACAGTTGTGATTTGTATAGGTGATCTATATAGGTGATCTGTACAGGTGATCTTAAGAGACTAGCATTCTCTGAGATGCTAGAAACAAGTCCCATACATGATAATGGTAATACAATGAAAGGCTCAAATAGGATTATGTTAATCCAGCTGCACGAGGACAGATAGAAAAGGATGGAAACAGCAAAGCAAGACAGTCTTGGATAAGCTGGTGAAAGCAAGCAGGGGAGCACAAGATTGCAAGAATGAAGGGTCAAATGGATAGGCTCAGGGTAAGTGGAAGAAAAAGGATATGAGATCATTCAAAACAAATGATAAGCAGTGGCTATATTAAATAAATAAATATATAAGTGGGTAGATTGATAAAAGACTTAATTCTTTAAAGAGCTGCTGCTAAGTGAAAAGAATCCATTTTGGCTACAGATGTAAAGATGGGAGGAAAAGAGAAATGATGTGTTGAAGCTGACGGATTGCTCACTTCAAAAAGATAAAGTGTTATAGTGTCACCCATTGAGAGAGAAGCCAGACCCTTGGGAAATCAGTTCTATCTGTTCTCAAAAAATTCATTGAGATTTGAAGGGTTAATGTGGGAAAAGGTGTTATTAGTGACAGAAGGCTTTTGGTATTCTTCCTAATACCCAAGGCACAGACCAAACATGCTGCTCCAAGCATAAGGCTAAGAAGGTAAATTTGAAAGAAATGACTAGAAAGCGTGTCTAGTTGTGTCTGCCACATCTTTGCGTGCTCAGTTTAAACTGAGTCAAGTGAAAAATCCTGGCTGATCAGCTTTCACAGCTGCTTTGCCATAGGGATCTGCTGCTGCTGGTGCCAAGTGAAATACTCACATAGGAAGCCAACAGGCAGACAGGGTGCAGACATCAGACGCAGGGGACAGAAAGTGCAAACACAGTGGGAAATGGTGTTTCAGGTTTCTGAGTTGGTATCTTTGTATTGAGGCATAATTGACATACATTACACTAGTTTCAGGTATACATCATAATGATTTGATATTTGTTGTTTTTAACGTTTATTTATTTTTGAAAGAGAGAGATGGCACGAGTGGGGGAGGGGCAGAGAGAAAGAGGGACAGAGGATCTGAAGCAGGCTACCTGCTGACAGCAGAGAGCCCAATGAGGGGCTTCAACTCGAACTGTGAGATCATGACCTGAGCTCAAGTCGGACGCTTAGCTGACTGAGCCACCCAGGTGCTCCAAAGGTTTGATATTTGCATGTATCGTGAAATGATCACCACAGAAGTCTAGTTAACATCTATCACCATACGTAGTTGCCAAATGTTTTCCTTGTGATAACTTTCAAGATTTATTTTCTTAGCAACTTTCAACTATTCAATACAGTATTATTAACTACAGTCACTATGCTGTACAACACATTTCCATGACTTCTTTTATAACTAGAAGTTTGTTCCTTTTGAGTCCTTCACCCATTTGCCTACCCCCAACCCATCTGCTGTTTGTTTCTATATGCTTGTTGTTGTTTAGGTTCCATAAGTAAGTGAGATCATATGGCATTTGTCTTTCCCTGCCTGATTTATTTCACTTAGCATAATATCCTCAAGTTTAAATTGGTATCTTCTTTAAAAGTTAAAGGTAGATAAGCAGAGATGATGCAAGAATTCTATCAAGTACTTTGTCAACAAGCAACAAGACACATCAGGCTTGACTGCCTCTCTGCTTGCTTCTGTTAGGGCATGAGTTTCTAGGATTAAGTTCTAGTATGTGATCAAGTGTACCTAAAACAACGTCATTAATAAAGCTACATTCAGCACTGCAGGACCCACCACTCAACCACAGACAAGAGAGAACCAAAGGAAGGAGCCAGAGAAGGGTGGGCCACTGTAGAAATCATTAAACTTTCAGGCTCTCCGGTTTTGTTATCAGCATGGCTGATAATATTCCAAAGTATCTGGACTTCCTTCCCAGGCATTTGAAGCCAGAACTGGGTTTGGGAGTAGGGATGAATCTAAGAGAAAAGAGCAAATGGGGTGATAGTGGAGGTGGGGTTAGATATTATGTGTTTAGAGAGGCTGAATTTTCAGTAAAGACAGGAAGAGAGATAAGGGAAGATAAAAACATCACATCTAAGCAGCAGGTAGAGAGAAAAAAAAATCTAGCATTAGAAGTAGTTGATCTGCCATTGGGAGGAAGGGTAGAGGCAAGAGAATGGGAGGGCCAGTGAGGGATGGCCTGATGGATGGGGGAGTCTAGAGACGTCCTCAGAGCCAAGGATGTGTAGGTGGAGAAAGCATTCTGAAGCAGCTGCAGATGCCCTCATAGCTGTAGGAAGTGAATTAAAGGCATAACATGGTTTGGGATCAAAGTCTAGGGCAAAGTCAGCCTGGAAAGATATTCAAGAAAAAGCCATCAAGGATTCCTAAGATAGCAAGATCAAGAGGCAAAGATAAGGTAAAAAATCAACATGCCATCTCATTCTTTTTAAAAGTGTATCCTTGGATTAACTCTGAACTTACTAAACTAAAGCATTTTAAAAATAAGCAAAGCTTTCAGAACTTCTAATGACTCTGACCTAGACTGTCTCTATTCCTCTCACCCCACAAACAGTGATGTAAGAGAAAATTTTAAATACACATCATTTAGAACAGATTAATGTATTATAGGAAGCAATTTGGTTAGCAGGAAACTGATTTTTTCTTTATTGGAACACTGTCAGCTTCCTAGAGCATTCTAGTTCCTTATTAAAAAAAAAGAAAGGCTGAAGAAATGAGTCAAGACAATCTGAGTCTGAAAAGTGGGAGGAAAGAGGTAGAAATGGAGTATATACCCCAGAGGACCATAAACAGGGCTTGCTGAGGTTGCTAATTTCAGTTCACATAGGACTGCAGTGTCTGGGGCCAGATTTGCCTAGCAGGAAGAGGAAAGAAAACGGAAATGAAATATAGGAAAGTTAAAATTACATTATAAATGGATCAAAGAAATGCTCTCATTTTGCCTAGATTGCTACAGTGTCAGACTCTGTCTCATAAGCATTAAGATCTGTTTCTTAACATTAGGCTCAACACAAAGCCTGACACCTAATCCAGTGCCTGATTTTGTGAGCTAACCTAAATAATGAATCCAAGATTTCTCACATCAAAATCCACAATGTGATTCATGAATATTAAATCTTAAGACACTGGCAAATGAGAAATCCATAGAACATTATCTAAACCCTTATAAGATGTATTATCTTGGTAATGTGGCAAAACAAGACGCTCAGATAAAGAGAACGCTCCATGGTCTGCTTACATCTCACCCTGAATTATGCTAAGAAGACTTTCCATAAAAAGTGAGTGTCAGATTGGTGAGAAAATGATGGATTACCAAAGTTCAGTTGTATTTTAAACACTAATTGATTAACTTCTTGAAGAAATTTTTCATAGAGAAGGCTTACAGATGACTGGGGAATTACTGCTAATATTAATTAAACGGGTGCATAGAAGTTTATTTAACAATAGGAGAAAACGTTATTTCTCTAAAAGTTCTAGAATATAAGCCCATATACTAGAAAGAGGAGTTTGCAGAGAGGACTGTTAAAGCTGTACATCAAGGTTTTAGAAAGACTTTGACCAAAATGAATACTATGAATCAGAACTGTCATAATTCAGATTACTTTTTCTCATTATCATTCATTATATTGCTTTTTAAATATTGACTTTTATTGGTATTTTGTTGATACTGGTATTTTATAATATCTACAGGTTTATCTCTATCTTAGTCCCCAAGATGGTCATGTTCACAATGTGGATATCTTTGTTCTGGAGAAAATGACTTTAAGCAGTGCTTTTCAAACTGTCTACCTTGAAGAATTAGCTTTTTTAGCATTCTCTTTTTGTTGTGTCACAGATCTATTACACAACAGTGGAAATAAGTTACTGGCAAAATAAAATTAATAAAGCAAAGGTGTGTAGGTGTAAACCACAGTTTTATTTTTAAATTCAGTAATTATACTGTTCTGTCAAATTGCTAAAAAAGTTTTTAAATGCTTACTCTCAATGTTTCTGGTCATGGATTAGCACTGGTCTAAGGTTCACACTTTGAGTAGTGTTGACTCGGAGGGTTCAGATTAACCAAAACTATCATGATTACCTATGGTATAGAGGGACATTTGAGTAACAGGGGTCCTCTCCTACTCCATATAGTAGCTACAGAAACAAATAATATCTTCTACTTATTATGGCATGTTTTTACTTCCCAAAGTCTTTGCACACTCATTCATCTTCAGGAGGTACTGTTGCAGGTAAATGAAACCTTATTATTTTATCATCAAGAAGCCAGCATATCTTCATCATGGAAATGCATTTACATAAGTACACATGTTTAGGCCTACTATTTGCTAGTATTAAGCTATAAAAATCAGAATAGAACACACCATATGCAAAATAAAATAAAATAAACAAAGAACACACTGTATGTAAACCACACAGTGAACTGAGTTACTGATCTGTTTTATTCAATTCAAGAAACATTGACTGAATACTCGCATGTGGTGTGCACTGTGCTTGACTTCAGATGTGGGGAATTTGACAAGTGAATAACATGTTTCTTGTAGTCCAATAGGCCAGATGAGGTAGCTATCAGTACATCTAGTGCAGGGCACAAATGCAATAGAGATGTTATGTGAGCACTATACCAAGTGATGTAAGAGTTGAGAAGGAGGGGCTAATTTTGGCAGAGAGAGTAGCACTTGGATTTGGTCTTGATGTAGTGTAACTGATGACATTGCTGCCATGGACTTCTGCTAAAGAGGTAGAACACATGAGCAAAGTCACAGAAGCATGAAAAAATACAAGGGGAATCTATAAACCAGTGCAACCTAGCTGGGCTTTTCATATGTGAGGGGGACTTCTGGGAAATAAAGCCAAAAAGGTAGATGTATGCTAAATCATGGGAAAGTGAGCTAGGAAGCCAAGAAGTCTGGGTCCTTTTGCTGTGGATCACTGAGTGGAGCCTCTCTGCTCTCAACCCTACTCATCTTGACTGAGCACTTAATCACAATCCCCAGAGTGCAATCTTGACCATAAAAAGGGTAATAAAAATAGATATTGCAGAAGACGTGATGGGGATGCACAAAAAGATAACTCCATTGTATAATATACAACCAAGCCTAAGCAAAAGTCCTGATTAAACGTTTATGCCCTTCTGGAAGACTCACCAAATTTCTTAACAGACACAAGATAATTCATCTATCTTTTAACTTTTTCTTTCCTAGGATAATTAAAAATCTCTCTTCACGTGTAATTTTGCATTTCCATATTCCTCATCCATTCAGTAAATAAGACATTATCATCTTCTTTAGAATCTATACAAGAAAGGTATAAATAACATTAGATTTCTTTATTTTTCTCTAATGGGAATGGCAACATGCAACAGAAACAAATAATATCTTCTACTTATTATGGCATGTTTTTACTTCCCAAAGTCTTTGCACGCTCATTTATCTTCAGGATGTACTGTTGCATATTGGTTAGATGATTGCTGGCATTAAAATTTCATGTAGGGGAAGGGGTTGAGGACCAGTGGCAAGCAGTAGAAGCTGCCCAAGAGTTGAGAAGCAAAGACAGAAACAAGGAGGACAGAAAACACATGGCATTTGAGAGATAGAAGCAACAACCCCTGAGCATGACCTTCAGATCCACTTTTAGCTCCAGAACTGGTCCTTTATCGCCTTACATCTCTTTTTATTTAATTTAGCTTTAATGAGTTTTGATGATGCACGTACTACCTGATTATAAAGGAAAAGGAAAATAATAACTGCATAAATTACCTTCAAAAATGCCCAAGTCACATATAGCATAGTCAAGACTGGGTATTAACTGTCTTCAGAATAATCCAGGCTGATCTTTCTCTGCCTAATCTTACTGAAGCAGAGGCTTGGAATCTATAGTTTTAAGTTGCAAAACACTTATTCTTGGAAGTTATATTTCTTAATCAACAGAAACTGTTGTAGGAAGAGGAGAGACTGGAAAATAATTGCATCAATAGTGTGGATGTACAAACTGCTTTGCAACTCTCCACAATTCCTTCCTTTTTATGAAGGAGCATGGTGAAGAAAACCTGACAATATAAGACAATATTAATTCAGATATGAATTTAAAATTAAGTTAACAGAGATGATTTTCTTCTCAAATGAAGTAAAACTATAAAGCTAATGGTTTATGATAAAAATCACAGAATGTTGACTCTGCAAATGGTCACAGGCTTTGAAGGCTGAAGTATGGGAGGGGGTCTGTGTACTCAGCATAAAGATTCTTCTCACCAGCCACACTTTTACATTGTCTGTATTGTCACTATGGCCATGAAGGATTCCAGTAAATACAAGACCCTCAATAAAGCATAATGGGGGCTCATGGACATACTGCCAAGAGAAGACATGAAGTCACCAGCATGGGACAGAACAGGCTCTCGGTTTCAGTACATTACATTTTATGATTACAAAGGGCTGGTGGCTAATAAAAATTCAGTGATTACGATATGGTGTCCCCAACATTACTTAAGGTAACACCAGGGTTACTCAAACCAAATATTTTAATGAATTCACAAAGACCCAAAGTCATTTCTAGATTTCCCAGCTGTAAGAGTTCTAAAATATAACTACTACATTCAGCTCAACAGAACAGTAAAACAAAAACACTTATTGCTAGTGACATTCCAGGGAACAGTTAAAATTGCTTTATAGCCTTTGGTAATGAGAGTGGACAGCAGTATAACAATACCTAATAAGGTGAGTTTAGTTTTATGTCCTGAGAACAATCTGCTTTAGCCTTATGGTTCAGTTCTTTAAACTGTTTCTGTTTTAAGTAATTACAAAAGCTAGCTGGCAAGTGACAGTTATAACCACTGTAGCAAATGGACTTTGTTGCAGTGTTGTAGTCTACCCCTGAGTACTATTATCTTAGACTTCTAGGGCTTTCAGTGTAAGTGAGGACATCACAGGAAACAAATGTCTCCTGACTTGCACTAGACTTACAAGGATCTCCTTCCAGCAAGACCAGCTCAGGTGTGTGACAGGTGATGTTTGCCAAAGGGTGACACATGTAACATTGGTTATGCTTGAGTTGCTATTAGGAGTCACAGGAAAAGACATGTATTTTTTTTCAGTAGGTATGTTTTTATCTGGAAATTCTCACATGCAAATTAGTATAAAGACTGAATCAAATCCATGATTTTAGAGGTATTACTGCTTAAGATGGACATATTTTAAAAGTTCATACAAAAAATATTACATAAGTAGCAGTATATGTAATATGCAGTGGAAAAGGCAAAACTTCTAATGTTGGCGTGTAGCAACTCTGGGAGGTAGTCTCCAAGATGGCTCTGTGGATCTCAACTCTTGGTATTCATACCCTTGAACACTCCCCTCCCACAGTGAAGAGTACCCACTGGTAACTGATAGAGAGGCTCATGTAACTGATAGCCTATGGTGGAAATGAAAGAGTATGACTTCCAAGACTAGGATGGTTTTAACTTTGGTCTTTCATTCTGAGGGGAGTCAGTGCCATGCCATGAAGAACAGCCTATGAAGAATCCCGAGTCCTGAATAACTGAGGCATGGAGCTCACAGCCAGCAAGGAATGTTATCCGCTTGTTGCCAGCCCTGTGAGGGAACCAGCATCTCTAACTGCAGCCCTGTAAGGAATCTGGGGCCAGAACTACCTCAGCTAAGGCCCTCTAGAATTTCTGACCTATAGAAACTGTGAGAGATAATACATGTTTACTGTTGCTTTAAAATGCTAAATTTGGGGGTAACTTGTTAAGCAGCATCAGAAAACCAAGAACTTAAAAAGAATACCATGAGCAACACGGGGAAACAATGACAGGAAATACCATTAACCAGTGCTCCTCCTTAGCATTGTTTTTCCTCCTCTCTGAAGTTTCTGTTCCATAGAGCTGAGGTCAGATCTAATGCAAAGCCTACCTCTTGATTATGCTTCTGGGTCAGTCTGCACGTGGTACCTCCTACCTGACAAAGCATTTACTATCACTTATTCCTTCTGACAAAAAGAGGATTATAGGCTTTTAATGAGTGCACACTCGATAGCCAAGAGCAATGAGGCATCTTCCAGAGAGCAGGTCTGGTGTGACCTAGAACTACAGTTCTGAATCCCAAATGTCAAGGGATTTGCTATTTCTCTTGTTCTTTTCTGTTTGGGAAGGGTTTCAAAGCAGGTGAGATCTCTCAGCTCCACCCTCCTGTGCAACTGGATAGCTTTCCTGGGCCTCTACCTAGGTCCACAGTAAATTGAGAGTTATAAAGCTGTTATTTAATGCTTTTCCCTCCCAAACAACTTCAAAAATACATTTTAGACATCTTTCTTGTTAGTTAACTTTTTCTGCATGTCAGCAGAAGCAATTGGCTTTAAAAAGTTTTTAGAGACATTTGTCCAGCTTCTTACCTTTACTCAGAGGACTTGGGGGGATGATTCCCATGACGCTGTCCCTCCCGCAGATTAGGGAGCAAAGAGCTAGTGAAAAGAGCATGGAGAGTAAGGAGAAGTCAGTTCATTTTCTACATTTGCTCACACATTCCCACTCACCTTTTTCCTATTTCCCAATTATTTCTCATCATGAACGGAAGTTTCTCACTAGGTCTTGGGTATGCATGTTAAAAATTAATTTGGATTCTGCTGTGTTCTGCTATGTCAGCATTTCCATAATTACATGCCTCTATTGGCTGTCTCCCAGATGATTGCTAAAATTATATATCATGGGATTTAACTACAGGCCAGACCACAGTGTTTTTTAATCTTTTCTAGAATTTCTTCCAACTAACTAAGGATTAAGGAGGCAATCATCCTCTTTTTTTTTCTTTCTTTTTTCCTTTTTTTTTTTTTTTTTTTCCCGTTTCTAGTTTGGGCCTTTTAAAGCACCTCTCTTGCAACAGAACAGAAGTTCCTTTATCTTCTAAGTTTTCAAGCTGCTTTGGTTCATGGTTTTGGGGAGAAGGAACAGGATTTGCGTTTCTCCATAACCCCATGGCAAGGGGCTCCATGATCCAGACTCACTAATAATTTGTAGGATGTTCTGACCCACAGACACATTATTTGCCACATAATGAACTTAGTAATTACTAAATGTTAGGAATACCTACCTCAGGAATTCTAGATTTTAGTATCTGTATCACAAAGAACCCAGATGAAAGCCAACATTGGTAGAAATGTAAACTACACCAGGAAAGCTAACTTCTAGTTCTGGCTCTAAAGCTCTAACTATGACACAAGTGAATTTCATCACACTCTATCTATCAGATAGGAAAGTTGGAATAAAAGACCAAAGATCACTTCCAGCTCCACAGGCCCATAGCCTCTGTAACAGTGATGGTAACTAAAGACTCACTTCCTGTGGGCACATGTTTTCTCAGCCCCTTTGTCCCGGTATTCCTGCTTATTGGTCCTGCACACTGGACATTTTATTGCCATCACTAGCTGGTTCTTTTTCTTTACTTTGTTATTTGTTTTTGTTTGTTTATGTGTTTAATTCTCCATCCTTTATATCTCCTAAAATTTCTACAAGGGAAAGGGGGGCATGATGAAGATTTGCAGCCTCTTGATATGAACTATGCTCTTCTAGATTCTTTAGAAAATAGATCTGAGGGGCCCCTGGGTGGCTCAGTTAAGTGTCTGACTTCGGCTCAGGTCATGATCTTCCAGCTTGGAGTCCAGCCACTCACTGGGCTCTCTGCTGTCAGCACGGAGCCCACTTCGGATCCTCATTTCCCCCTCTCTCTCTGCCCCTCCCCCCAATGCATGTGTACTGCACTCTCAAAAATAAATAATAAACACTTAAAAAATAAAAGAAAATAAAACTGAAAAAGGCCTTTCAAAAAAGTTGTAACCCAGTCATTCTTTACATGTCTATCATTAGAGCACTTAATGTTCCCTTTTAATTATTTGGGAATTTGTTGACTTTAGGTCTCCCCCACCGGAATGAACTCTCCATAAAAACCTCCATCTGTGTGCCATATTCATATTTCAGCCCGAGTTCTTAGGCCATTGTTTGGAAAAATAATAATTGTGGTTGTTTTTATCAGATTATATGCTCAGTGTGCTAAATTAATTAATTGAACCAGAATCCCGTTCAAGGAAATCTGCTTTTGAGGAAAGGATGCCCCCAAAGACATCAGAACTATTTAGAAATAGCAGCGGTTCAGAAAACACTTAATGTAGTCACATTAAATCATCCCCAGTGTGATATGAGGCAGAAAATCGAAAAGAAAGGAAAAATTCCTGGACAGAAAAGTGCCTAGTAAACCTTCTCTAAATAGTTGGCTGCTGTGTGGCATGTGGTAAGACTGGATAAACAAACCTAACAAACACACTTGGCTTGGAGAATTCTGGCTGTAATTGTCCTTTACATCTCTTTACGTGGTCAGACACAAGGTAGAGATGTTAGGGGCACTGTTTTTAATGGTCATGCCATCTTAGGTTATGAAAATTTCCCATTTGTTTGAGTTTGATAAAGACAGGATTTATGAATCTAAACCTGAGCTTGTTTATCAAGTGGGAGCTGTTTCTGAGAAGAAATATTAAATGAAAGGGAGAGAGTAAATGAAATGTTAAGAATTAAAATTCATGATTCATAGGCTAGTTCTACTTTGTAATTTGGTTTGAAAGAACGGACTCTTCGATTTCAGTAATTAAATTAGATCTGAGTATTCAACCAGCATTTTGGAACTACACTGCTTATTTATGAATTCAAAAGCCCTTTGAGGGGCACGTGATGGCTCAGTTGGTTGAGTGTCCAGCTCTTGATTTTGACTCAGGTCATGATCTCATAGTTCATGGGAGTGAGCCCAGTATCCAGCTGTATGCTGACAGTGGGCCACTTGCTTGGAACTCTCTGTCTACCTCTCTCTCCACTCCTCTACCCCTCTTTCAAAAATAAATAAATAACTAAAATAATATCCTTTGATATCATTATGCAAGAAAATACAAATTTAAAAATCAAAAAGATAGATAAAAGCTCAATTATTCCAATTCCTTTTATATAAATCTAAAATTTAAAGATATGACCCACTGAAGACTTATGTTTCAGAGAAATTTTGCTTGTTTCTTGAAAAACTATCTTGAAGTAATTTATAAAACTGATAGGTCAATGTGAAATTGTTTTGAGACTTGCTATTCCATCATAAACAAGTAAGTGTCACAAATTATGACATTGCTATTAGTACAGTGGCATCTATTAATGTCTCTATTTTTATAATTAAAATTTTCTTTTTGAAATTATTCGAGCAGAAGTTTAGAAATATATTTCTTCTAGTACTTTTTAAAAAAATTACATAAATATTTAATTGAATGGAATTGGCAGTCAACATGCTCTTTTGATGAATGTTTAAGGAAGTTAGGTATGAATAAATATGATCTGAAAATCTAAGTAATGTTAATGAGAATCAGTGACAGTAACAAATTTAATTTCCATATGATACTTTAAATACAAGGGATAACCTTAAATCTCTACATGACAAGATAGTTTAGTTACCACAAAAACTTAATTTTTTAATTTTAAAGATTAGTCACACTCAGTGCATAAAATTATAAAAGTAATAGAAAAATTAATGGAAGAAAAAAGTAAGCCATAATAAAACTATGTGGAGAGAATCAGTGCTAATATTTTTAAGTATTTTTTGTATTGTTTCTCTATTTTTTAAACATAATGGAGATCCTAGGCATGCATGCACTTTTATATAATGGCTTTAAGAAGAAAATCTGAAATTCAAATTTCATAGTTATAAAAGTCATATGCTAGAGTGCCTGGGTGGCTCAGTCAGTTAAGTGTCTGACTCTTGGTTTCGGCTCAGGTCATGATTTCACAGATTGTGGGTTTGAGCCCTACTCAGATGTCTCAATGCATAGAATTCTTTATCCAGTAATTCCAATTTATTATATATAAGATTATCTCTGCATCATCCTTTAAAATATTAAAATACTGAAAACAACATCAATGTTCATCAGTGGCAGGCTGGTTTAATAATGTATAGTGCATCCACAAAAATAGAATACTATGGAGCTATAAAAGAGTCTTTAAAAGGATGTAAAAATCTCTGTGAAATGAAATGAGTTGAAAAATAATAATTAAGTCACTGCAATAAATTTTAAGTGAAGAAAAGCAAACTACAGGAATTGCAGTATAGTGAAACCCGGAGAGAAAGGTATTTAAAAAAATTTTTCATTCGTGGGGTGCCTGGGTGGCTCAGTCAGTTAAGTGGCCAACTCTTGAATTTAGCTCAGGTCATGCATGGTCTCATGGTTCATGAGATCAAGCCCCTCATCAGGCTCTGCACTGATAGCATGGAGCCTGCTTGGAATTCTCTCTCTCCCCTCTCTCTACCCTTCCCCCTTCACTCTCTCTCTTTCTCTTTCAAAATAAATATATTTTTTAAAAAGTTTTCATTCTTGAGGTATTCAGGTTGAGGAGTTCTAGCTTGGTTGGAATATATCTTAAGAAGGTTTTTCAAGATGGATATGTTGGCAATCCATTCTGTAAGACTTTGACTAAGGTTTGCGCATCTATGAATGTAGTTCTATTGTTCTCGCACATGAAAGACAATTTGGCTACGTATAAATATTTGGTTTGCTTTGCTTCTCAGAGCTGTATACATTGTTCCATTTTCTTATTTTCTTTTTATATACATTGCAGAGGAAAAATCTGAGCATAGTTTTATTTTTTCCATGTTATAGATCTCTTTTGTTTTTAAATTTTTGGGCTTCTATTTTATTCTTATAATTAACATTTTTGTTATGCTTAGTCTAGGTATGGGTCATTTTTTCCGTTATTTTGCCTATAACATGGTGACCCCTTTTGGGCAGCATAGCCATGTTATTTATTTTTCTTTTTTGCTCTACATTGAAGTAAGCCTTTAATTTACATCTTTACATATTACTTTTCCAATAATTCATGTTTCCTCCTCAGAAATATTTATGATTCTAATGTCCAATCTGTATTTTTGTCATGTATATTTTATCTTTTTCCTCACACTCTTTGAACTCCACATCAGGAATTCAATTTTGACAGTGCCAATCTTGCTCCTGACCAAAGTCTAATGTGGATATCATTTTGCTGTTATACCTTTATTATACCTAAGATTTATCTCAAGGTGTGTGAATACTGCCCATTGTAAAATAATAATAATCTAATAACTAGAAATAATGAGAACAATAGCAAAATTAAGGTAGTAGAATATAAACAGATGCCATTTATGACAAAGTAATTAAAATGGGTGAACCCTGTGGTAGATGCTTCATATTTCATTTTATGTAGAACTCAGTATGAACCTGTAGAGAACATATGAAAGTCAAAGTTCTATAGGAGAGGAAACAGAGACAACACAAGTTCAGGTAATTTGTAAAAGATCTTCTGATTTGTAGATGGAGAAGCTTGGAATTAAAAACAGAGGCACCTTGGTGGCTCATTCAGTTGAGCATCCGACTTTGGCTCAGATCATGATCTCACAGTTTGTGAGTTCAAACCCCTCTTTGGGCTCTCTGCTGTCACTGTGGATCCTGCTTCAGATCCTCTGTTCCCCCTCTCTCTCTGCACCTCCCTCATTCATGCTTGCTCGCTTGCTCTCTCTCTCAAAATGAACTAAACATTAAAAAAAATTTTTTTTTAATGATGATTCTAGAGATGGGCCATTGTTTTGCCCATTAGAGTCTTTGAGGGTAGCTTTGTAAGGATAATTGCAGTCAAGTTTACAAGCTATGCTTCTTCCTTTTATGACTACAACTAAACCAAAGTTCACTTTTATCAGTCAAGGTCCAAGCAGAAAATAGAAGGCTCTGGGACCTCATGACCCTGGGATCATGACCTGAGCCGAAATCAAGAGTTGGACGCTCAACTGACTGAGCCACCCTGGAGCCTCTAATGTGTGATTTTTAATGTTAAACTTATTTATTATTGAAACCTATAATATATCTCCACTTGGTAGCATGTTCTTAAAAACTACTTTGATACTTTACTTTTGCAAATCACAAATACATATTTTTTTAATTATTTAAAACATGTAAGAAAATATAAATTTTTTTTTAAATATTTATTTTGAGAGGGAGAGTGAGTGAGCAGGGGAGGGGCTGAGAGAGAATCCCAAGCAGGCTGCATGCTCTTAGCACAGAGCCCCATGCAGGGCTCAATCCCAGGAACCATGAGATCATAAGCCCAAATCAAGAGTGGATGCCCAAATGACTGAGCTACCCAGGTGCCCCCCAAAATAAGTATTTTTAAGAAAAATTCCCCTTTAGGAGAATTATGGAAGTATAATAGTATATTTCTTGCTTGTGGACATTTAGGAAAATGTGGAAGTATGATAGTATATTTCTAACTTATGAACAGTGTTAGCCCCCAGGAACTAGCAAGAAACTACAATGGCTCTGAGAGAGGCTGCAGACACAATATATAAATAGATGTCACAAATACAAAATATAAAATTGAACTCCTAAAATGCTCCACAGGACCAAGGGTTCATGACCACGTTTCCATCACTCCTTATTCCCATGCTAAATCAGGCATGAATTCTGATGCTCTACTTTCAGTGGAGGTTTAACTTCTCCCCCTAAAGCCATATTTCCTATTTTTATTCATATGTTAATATAATCCAAACATTTCTACATTGGTATAATTATTGGCTACCACAATATTAAATTTGCCTGTCATTATATCACCTGAAGAGCTGGTATAATGCTATTTATTGAGTTGGGAAAGATCAAGGGATGAGAACTTGTACAGAGGAAAAACAGGGGCGGTTTAGTTCTGACCTATTGAAACAAAGAGGCCTATTCAAGTCCCATGGAGTAATTGGGTTTGGAGTTCACAGGGGAGGTCTGCACTGGAGATATAACTAGGCGAGCTGTCATTGTGGAAGGTGTTTAAAGGAATTAGCCTGAATAAGATCACCAGAGAGGAAGCAGAGTAAGGGACCAAGTACTGAACAGCTTTTCATGAATTATAAGGCATTTGAAGAGAAAGGGAGCTTTCTAGATATTACAACATATTTTTAAGTTGTAAATATTAAAGTGATATGATACTGAATTTCAATAGAGATCAATCATAAACATTCCAGAAAGAGATTCAGGTATATAGGGAAATTAACACATGATAAACCTAACAATTCCAGGCATAGATTATTCAATAGAACATAATCAGCATGGGAATCCTTCTCCATTTTCTTTGGTTATTACTATTTTAAAACTTGTTGGGCTGCCTGGGTGGCTTACCCTGGGTAATGGGATGGAGCTCCAAGCTGAGTTAGAACTATCTCTGTCTCTTTTTCTGCCACTCTCCCCTGCTCGTACTTTCTCTCTCTCTCTGTGTGTCTCTCTCTGTCTCTGTCTCTCTCTCTCAAATAAAATGTAAGGGGCACCTGAGTGGCTCAATCAGTTAAGCATCTGATTTCAGTCCAAATCATGATCTCTGAATTTGTGGGTTTGAGATCCACACTGGGCTCTGTGCTGACCACTCAGAGCCTGGAGCCTGCTTCAGCTTCCGTGTTTCCCCCTCTCTCTGCTTCTCCTCTGCCTATGCTCTCTCTTTTTCTCAAAAATAAATAAACATCAAAAAAATTAAAATAAAATTTAAAAAACTAAAAAGAAAAAAGGGGGGAAAACACTTGTTGCTATTCCATTTCAACAAACAAAACCTAAAAGCTAAAAACCTAGAAAAATATTAGATCTTGTCTTTAATCTATATGGAATTTATTTTGATGTAACTTATTAATGAATAAATTAGCATACAAGTAAAAAAACACAATTTATAATTCTGGGGTAAGGAAGGTATATCTAAGCATGGCATTTAAAATAGAAAACATTTAAAAGTCAATAAAGAATGAATGATGCCATAAAAGAATAAAATAATGATACTCTAGGAAAAATATTTTTGACAAAACTGACAAAGGGGGACGTCTGGGTGGCTCAGTCAGTTAAGTGTTGACTTTGGCTCAGGTCATGATCTCACGGTTCGTGGGTTCGAGGCTCACATTGGGCTCTGTGCCGAGAGCAGAGCCTGCTTCGGACTCTCTGTCTCCCTTTCTCTCAGCCTCTCTCCCACTCACGCTCTGTCTCTCAAACATATGCATTAAAAAAACGGACAAAGGATTATCTTCTTAATTTAACATATGAAGACGTTTTATAAATCACTTTTAAACTGATGAATACATCCACAGAAACATAAAGGTTATGTTAAACAACAAAATAATCATAAAAAGTATAAATGGTAAGAATGGCAAACATCACAAAACAATGTTTGCTATGTTAAGCATAAAGACAAACGAAAACAGTAGTGAAATACCATTTTTTATACCATCAGATAGGCAAAGATATTATTCAAAACATATATGATTAATGGACGTCATGTTGGTGACATAGATCAAAATTCATAATACTGGCTAAACAGTTTTCCAAAGAGAGCAGCATCAATATATACAAACCATGTCACACATTTTTTCTTATAAATGTGACATCAACACTCTCTCATTGAGAGGTAGGGTCTATGTCTCCTCCCCTTGAACCTGGGAGACCTTTGTAACTGCTTCAGTTAATGGAACGTGGCAGAAGTGATGCTGTGTGATTTCCAAGGCTAGGTCATGAAATGCAGTATGGTTTCGCCTAGCTCTCTTTCTCTTGAAACCCAGCCACCATTATGTGAAGAAGGTAGGTCCTCAGCCTTTGCCTAGAATCAAGCACCAGACAATGAGAAATATAAGTAAATGACCAGCCCTTCAGATGACTGCAGACCCTAGACTGGTCTTCCCGCTGAGATCTAGGTCTCCTAGAGTACAGGCAAGCCATCCCTAGTGTGTGAATTTCTCACCCATAGAAATCATAGGAGATAATAAATGACTCATGTTAGTTCAAGCCACAAAGCTTTGGGGTGTTTTTTAATGCAATAACAGGTAACTAATACCTTTTAGCACCATATGTCAAAAGCCTGAAGAGAGGGCATATCTGCTGACTAATTTGTTTTGAGGAATCAGACAAGTGCACAAGTAAACGTTTAGAGAAATTGACTACAACTTCCAGTTTTTACTCTTACAAAGATCATTTCAAACAACTGGGAACTGTTTAAATAAATTGTAATATATCCATATAATGGAATACTCTTCAACCATTCAAAATTTGTAGTAAATCTGTATTTCACAAGCAAATTCTTTAATTTATAGTTTTAAGTAAAAAATTAGATTTCAAAATATTTTACTTCTAGAATCACATTCTTTTGGAAAAACTATTCTCTTACTCTAGTAATAGAAAAATCTTGAAAATAGGCATTAAAATTATAATGGTATGCATATTTTATGATCAAGTAAAACAAGCTATTCCTATTTTGGAAATTATTAATGAAAGTGACAAAACACAAGACATTCTCTCATTTAATACAGATGCTGTGAGATAGTATTAGTGCTTTTGTTTTCATTCTTTAAAAAAAAATTTTAAATGTTTATTATTTATTTTTGAGAGAGAGACAAACAGACAGGCAGAGCACAAGCAGGAGAGGGGCAGAGAGAGGGGAGACAGAATCTGAAGCAGGCTCTGTGCTGTCAGCTCAGAGCCAGACACAGGGCTCAAACTCATGAATTCTGAGATCATGATCTGAGCTGAAGTTAGATGCTTAACCAACTGAACTCTCCAGGAACCCTATTTTCTTTCCTTTTACTTATTTTTTAAATTGAAGTACAGTTGACATACATTGTTTTATTACTTTTATGGGTACAATATAATGATTTGACAATTCTGTACATTACTCTGTGCTCATTACAATAAGTATAATTACCATGTCACATTATTAAAATATTATTGACTGTATTTCCTGTGCTATATCTTTCAGCCCCATGACATTTATTTTATAACTGGAAGTTTCTACTTCTTAATCTCATTCACCTATTTTGTTCATTTCCCTCAACTCTCTCTCCTCTGACAACTACCAATTTGTTCTCTTTATGATTCTGTTTCTCTTTTGTTTATTCATTGTTTTCCAGATTCCATATATAAGTGAAATCACATAGTATTTTTCTTTGTCTGTCAGACCTTTTCACTTAGCATAACACCCTCTAGGTTCATTCATGTCATTGTAAATGACAAGACCTCATTATTTTGTTGTAGCTAAGAAAAATGAAACATTATATATACATTATATGCTCCAGTTTATGTACATATAATAAATATAAATATATAAAACATATAAAATTAATATATAACAGTGTTTTATTTTATATATTTTTATTAGTTAATTTATTTTATATATTCATTTATAAATAAATTATATATATACATATATATATTTAGTGTTTTCATTCTTTCCAGGTAAATATTTGGTAATGAAATTACTAAATTGTATGGTATTTTTGAGGTTTTTGGTAAACTTCCCCTTACTGTTTTCCACAGTGACTGTACCAATTTAAATTCCCACCAATTGTGCAAGAGAGTTCCCCTTTTTTTTCAACACCCTCGCAAACACTAGTTACTTTTTGTCTTTTTGAGACTAGCCATTCTGACTGGTATGAAGTAAAACAGTTTTGATTTACATATCCCTGATGACCGGTGATGTTGAGCATCTTTTCATATGTCTGTTGGCCATCTGTATGTCTTCTTTGGAAAAATGTCTATTCAGGTTCTCTGCTCATTTTTTTAAAAGTAGACTCCATGCCCAGTGTGGAGCCCAAAGTGGCACTTGAACTCACAACCCTGAGATCAAGACCTGAACTGAGATCAAGATGCTTAACAGACTGAGCCACCCAGTTTCCCTACCTCTGCTTATTTTTTAATTTGCTTTTTCTGGTTGAGTTGTATAAATTATTTATATATTTTGGACATTCACCACTTATCAGATATATCATTTGCCAATATCTTCTCATGTTCAGTAAATTGTCTTTTCATTTTGTCAATGATTTCTTTTACTGAACAAAATATTTTTATTTCAGTGATATTTCAATGGTTTATTTTTGTTTTTCTTTCCCTTGACTGAGGAGATATATCTAGAAAAAAATGTTTTGAGGCTGATGTCCAAAAGATAATACCTATTTTTTGGGGGAGTTTTATGGTTTTGGGTCTCACATTTAGTCCTTTAATCCACATTGAGTTATTTTTGTCTGTGGTTTAAGAAAGTGGTCCAGTTTTTCTTATTTTGTGTGTAGCTGTTTTCCATCACCATTTATTGAATAGACTGTCTTTTCCTCAATGTTTATTCTTGTTTCTTTTGTCGTGGATTAGTTGACCATATAGACATGAGTTTTTGTCTGGGCTCTCTGTCCTGTTCCATCGATCTATGTATCTATTCTATTTTGGTGCCAGTACCATACTGTTTTGATTATGATAGCTTGGCAGTATATCTTGAAATCTGGGATTTTGATATGTCCAACTTTGCTCTTCTTTCTCAAGATTGCTTTGGCTATTCAGGGTCTGTTGTGATTCCATACAAATTTTTAGTATTATTTGTTCAAGTTCTGTGAAAAATACTGTTGGTGTTTTGATAGGGACTACATTGAGACTGTAGATTGCTTTGTTGTGCTTTTTGGTATGGTCATTTAATAATATTAATTCTTCCAGTTCATAAGCATGGTATATTTTTCCATTTGTTTCTGTCACCTTCAAAACCTGTCATCGTTTTCAGAGTACAGGTCACCTGCTTGGTTAAATTAATTCCTACGTATTTTGGTTTTTTGGTGCAATTGTAAATGGGATTACTTTCTTAATTTCTCTTTCTGATACTTTGTTATTAGTGAATAGAAGTGCAACTTATTTCTGTATGTTAATTTTAGATCTTGTAACCTTAATCAATTATTAGTTCTAACAGTTTTTTGGTGGAATCTTTAGAGGTTTCTATATATAGTATCATGTAATCTACACATAGTGAAAGTTTTACATATTTTTCCTTACCAATGTGGATGCCTTTTATTTTTCATGTCTGATTTCTGTGGCTAGGATTTCTAGTACTATGTGAATTAAAAGTGACAAGAGTAAATATCCCTGTCTTGTTCCTGATCTTGGAGAAAAACTTTGCAGTTTTTCACCATTGAGTATCATGCTAGCTGAGGATTTTTCAAATATGGTTATTATTATATTGAGATATGTTCCCTCTAAATCTACTTTTTTGAGTTTTTTAAAAATCATGAATGAGATGTTTAATTTTGTCAGATAGTTTTCCTGTTTCTGTTGAGATGATCATATGTTTTATCATTTATTTTGTTGATGTGAAGTATCACATTGACTGATTTGCGGATTTTGAGCCATTGTTACATCTCTGAAATAAAACTTGATTGTGGTGAGTGATTTGTTAATTTATTGTTGAATTCAGTTTGCTAATATTTTGTTAAGGCTTTTTGCATCTATTTTCATCAGGGATATTGGCCTATAGTGTTTTTGGTTTTGTTTCTGTGTAATCTCTTTGTCTGGGTTTGGTATCAAGGTAATGCTGACCTTGTAGAATGAATTTGAATACTTTCCTTCTCCTCTACTATTTGGAATATTTTGAGGAGAACAGATATTAACTTTTATTAAATGTTTGAGAGGTACCTGAGTGGCTCAATTGGTTAAGCATCAGACTTCAGCTCAGGTCATGATCTCGCCTTTCATGGGTTCTAGCCTCACATAGGGCTCTGTGCTGACAGCTTGGAGCCTGGATCCTGCTTCAGATTCTGTCTCTGTCTCTGTTTCTCTCTCAAGAATAACGTAAGTAATATTTATAATAAGTAAATAAATAAGTAAATATACAAATATTTGATAGAATACACCTGTGATGCCATCTGATCCTGGACTTTTGCTTTTTGGCAATATTTGACTTCCAATTCAATTTTGTTACTAGCAGTCAAACTGCTAAGATTTTCTATTTCTTCCTGATTCAGTTTTGGGAGATTTTATGTTTCTAGGAACTTATCCATTTCTTCTACCTTGTCCAATTTGTTAGCAAATAATTTTTCATAGTACTCTCTTATAATCCCTAGTATTTCTTTTTTTTAATGTTTATTTATTTTGAGAGAAAGTATGTGAGCAGGGAAGGAGGAGAGAGAGGGAGAGAGATAATCACATACTGTCAGAGTGGAACCTGATACAGGGCCTGAACTCACAAACCATAAGATCATGACCTGAGCTGAAATCAAGAGTTGGAGGCTTAACCAACTGAGCAATCTGGGTGCCTTTGCATTTCTGTGGTGGTGTTATTACTTCTTTTTCATTTCTGATTTAATTTCTTTGAGTCATCTCTTTTTTTCTTGATGAGTCAGGTTAAAGCTTTTTCAATTTTGTTTATCTTTTCAAAGAACCAGCTCTTGATTTTAGTTATCTTTTATTGTTTTCTTTAGTCTCTATTTCATCTATTTCCTTCATGATCATTATTATTTCTGTTGTACTAAATTTGGGCTTTGTTTATTCTTCTTTTTCTATTTTATCTACATGTCCATTTAGATGGTTATTTGAGATATTTCTTTTTCTTTTTTTGAGGTAGACCTGTGTCACTATAAACTTCCCTCTTAGAACTGCTTATTTTTTTGTTGTTGATGTCATCTTTATTATCATTAAAAAAATTTTTTTAATGTTCATTTATTTTTGAGAGACAGACACACACAGAGTGTGAATAGGGTAGAGTCAGAGAGAGAGGAAGACACAGAATCTGAAGCAGGCTCCAGGCTCTGAGCTGTCAGCACAGAGCCTGATGTGGGGCTTGAACCCATGAACTGCGAGATCATGACCTGAGCCAATCACGGCCACTTAACCGACTGAGCCACCCAGGCACCCCATTAAAACTGCTTTTGCTGAATGCCAAAGATTTTGGGCCATTGTGTTATCGTTTTTATTTGTCTATAGGTATTTTTTTAATTTCTTCTTTTATGTCTTCACTGACCCATTGGTTGTTTAGTAACTTGTTTAGCTTTCACATGTTTGTGAATTTTTCTAATTGATTTTTAGTTTCATACCGTTGCAGTTGGTAAAGATGTTTGATATGATTTCAGTCTTCTTAAATTTATGAATACCTGTTTTGTGGCCTAACGTGTGACCTACCCTGGAGAATGTTTCATGTGCACTTGAAAAGAATGTGCATTCTGCTATTTTTGGATGGAATGCTATGCTTATATCTGTTATGTCCATTTGTTTTAATGCATCATTCAAAGCTACTATTTCCTTATTGATTTTCTGTCTGGATGATCTATCCACTGATATAAATGGAGTGCCAAAGCGTCCTACTATTAGTGTATTATTACCAGTCTCTCCCTTATGTCTGTTAATATTTGCTTTATGTATATACGTGCTCCTGTGTTGAATGTATAGATATTTATAATTGTCATATCCTCTTGTTGAATTGATCTCTTTATCATTATGTGATGCCCTTCTGTCTCTTGTTACAGTCTTTGTTTTAAATAGTGCATTTGTTTTTAAAGAGGTGAGCCACACATGTCATATTGTGAAAAATTACACAATACTTCCCTTGTCCTCACACTCCTGCAGCTCCTTCTCTATATCTTATTAAACTGGCAAGTTCCCTTTGTGTTCTTAAAGAATGTCTAGGAAGAAGGGAATAATAATGTATTTGAAGGACGAGCATAGATACCACCCTGAAAATAAATGTCATTACATTCTTATACATCAAAAAGACTGTGGATAATATTATTATGGCTATTTTTATAAATGATAAAATGTCTCAAAAACTCTAACTGGATTGTTCATGATCAGTCAGAAATTGTTTGAAAACAAACTAGATATGCCAACCCCAAAATTTATCTTTGTACTCTATAGGGAAACCCCACAAAAGTTTCAAATTTCTGTTGTGATATAGTAGGTATTACACAAAGAAAATTATACAGTAACATTGCTATAGACATCATGGTCTATGTAAATTAATACTCATTTACTTCACTTAAACAGACATATGAAGACTAAAAAGATAATGAATATTACACATTGAATTTTACAAATAGATCATTATAGAGATGATACAATAAAAAAGAAGTTAAGTATAGTGTTCACTTCAAATCTGTTTTAATTATGTACCAAGTGAATTTATCTATCTAGAAGGCTATATCCATGCTGTTTATTGAATATATTCTACCTATTTTCTACAGTCTAAAATATTAAACATAAGGGACTTATTTCAAACCTTAATAATATAGAACTGGTCCAAGGCATAATTGTTAATTCAGCCAAATTTATTTTCAGCATCCATTCATATTTCCTTTATCCTTCATATTTTATTACCTAGACATATGGACATGTGTCTATTTTCCCCAAAGGAAAGGTTGACTCTGCCCATAAAATTACTGTTAAAGTACATTGCCTGGGAATTTTCTATCATAGGCTCAGAAGTAATTAAAAATTTTGACAATTACAGTTTTAAATTAGTTATCTTGTCTTACAATATTTGACTGATTTCTTATTATGTTGCTTTAGGATGCTACATGGATATAAGCCATTGAGGCTTTTCATAAATACCTTGGTAAGATTTTGCAAAATATTTTCTACCTTTAAGATAAGTTATGTAGAGGTGTGGCACTGATTACTAAAATGTCTAAGAAATGATCACCTATAGTTCACCTTCTATATAAAGGAAGAAACTGAAGTTCAGAGAATATCATTAACTGAGGATCAAAACCATTTGGAGTCAGAAACAGAAATTTCCTAAATCTTAGGCTTCTCCTTCCCATGGTTCCATTTCCACTCTATGGCAACTCTACATCTGCCTAGTCGGATTAAAGAAAACAAGTGACTACTTTTAGTTCTCCAGGATAGGACGTCTGCTGTCTGTGGGATATTCAGAATACAGTGGTTGCTGGATTCTAATTAACAAGACAGTTCTAAATGTGTACTAAGGATGTGCTTCATGCTATAGGTTGCATCCAAAGCCATTGTTTAATTGAGTGGTTATGGCAATCTTCCTAAATCATTGCAAATTATTAAGCAGCATGTGGTACAATTGGGACCAGGAAGGCTCAGGTGTAATAAATGATTGTCCTTTAGAGAGTCATTTCTTCATAATAGGGAAGTAATTCATTGGGGAAATAAAAGAAACTTCAACTGTAGCAATTAAGCATATTGAAAAATCTTTTATACAGAAAATCTTTTGCTTCTTGTCTGAACTAAAGCAGAAACCAAAGACCCATTTCTGAAATAGTTATCAAAACCATGAAAATTCATGTAAAAGACAAAGACAATTCTTTGACTAATTATTTACGTTGTGGCATAAAGACAGCCATTATTTTCCATGAAGAATATTAAACTTCCATTTAAAGTATATTTATTTAATTCAGACTTTCATCTTCAAATAAAATGCAGAAAAACAAACAAGCGAATCTGAAACACTCAAAGGAAACTTATTAAGTATGATATTATTGGTGTTTAGAGATCTGGAATATAAAACAAAAAGTTGAAAATCCAAGTAATTCATAAAACAATAGAATTTAAAAAATAAATGATATCAGGAATAATTCTATAGTTAAGACACCAAAGGTAATAAGCCAAGAACTATAATGTCAGGAATTAAGTCTCTCTGGCTCTGTGGTTACCATGTAAGTCTCATGGCTTCAGTGATACTGATGGGATTTTTGCTTTTCTTTTTTTTCCATTTATTAAAACCCATATATATCATGTCTGTCATTTTCTACTTTTATTACACAACTTCTGAAGCATATTTTCCCTTTTTGCCTACATGTTAATTGTTTTAAATATTTTTTCTGGACAATCATTATAGATGGATATACCAACAATTAGAGGTACATTTTTTGGTTATCCTATCATCTTGGCGTTCTTTAACATTAATGAATAAATTTTATTCAAAAACATTTTTGTTAACATTTGTTGAATAAGAGGTGATTTGAGTATATAGTACAATTTAAGGGAATCTCAAGATGGGTAATAATATGTCTCCAAAAGAATTAAAAAGACCAAAAGTTTACATATGACATGCTCTCATTAAAAAAAAAAAAGTCTTACATCTAACATCTGGGCATCATGATCAGGCATTTAATTAAGGCAAAATGAATGTCAAGAATTTCACATGGATTAAATTAATCAGATTTGTTATTACATCATTTGAATTGGAATCCTTTATTTTTCCACTTCATAAATATCTCTTCAAGAACCTGCCTGTGGGTGAAAATAGGACAAAGAACTCACATTCCTTTGAAGAAATAGATACAATTGGGGCATATGACTGTGAGGCTCTCTGTTCATTATGCATACTTAATGCATTGGGCCAGTAGCAAACAAGTTGTTCTGAAATGTACAAATCTCACATTTTTCTTGAAATATGGACTTATTTTCTGAAAAATATTTTGGAGTTGAAAAAATTAATTATGGTATAAGTCTTGAAAAGATTTCTAAAAGTTGGACAACTTAGTTTAGTAGAATGAAATATCAAATGAACTAACATAATCTTATACAAATATAGAACAAGAACATATCTAACATTCAGTGAACTCACTAATGATTGAGCCAGCAGAATGATAAAATTGGTTCAAATAACCTGGATATTTATAGGAATGAAAAAGGAAAGTCAGAATAAGATTGCTAGATTAAATACAAAACAACATAATAGCCTACAGTCAATATAATCACAATATTTTCTACCAGGAAGAATTCATTTGTATCTCTACAAAAAAATTATTATAAGTTAATATGAAACTTCACAGAGCCTACACCTTAATCAATAGTTAACAGTTGAATTAACAGAACTCCATTCCCCTAGGTAATTAACCTTTGTGTGGTCCTGTGGATGATACTTCAGTATAACACTGAAAGAACATGCAATCCTACTTCACCTAATTCCTAAGTTTTGGATAATTTTTCTTAGCACCATTAATAATTAGAATGATGATTTTAATATGTCTGGCAGGGTCTATAAAGATCATGTTTATCAAAGAAAACAGACCCACAATCCATTAGTTGTTATGTATAGTAACCACTGTGCCATTAATTTGTGTTTTTTAAGAAAAGAAACCTATAAAATCACTCTAAGGCAAATGAAGTGAAGACACACCACTTTCCAGGAGGAAACATTTCACACAAGGAATTCTCAATATGATTAACAGCTGATTTCTCATTAGAAACCAATAAGGCCAAAAAGCTGAGGAATGAAAATTCAAAATACTGAAAGAAAAGGAATGTCAGCTAAGAATCTTATAATCAGTAAAACTATTCTTCATAATGAGACATCAATCCCATACTTTCCTTTAGTTCTTTAAACACCATATTTAGAATAATTTACTTCAAGTCTTTGTCTAATCAGTTCAATAGCTGACCTTTTTATGGTGCTTTTTCTATTGATGGCCTTTTTGCATGTTATGGGCCAAATTCCTTACTTCTTGGGATGTATCATAAATTTTGATGAAAACTTAACATTTTAAATAGTACAATGTAGGAACTGTGGAAATTAGAATATCTACTTCCCTAGGGTTTGTTGCTATTGCTGTTTGCTGTTGTTTGGTGACTTTTCTTACCTAATTCCATAAAGTGTGTATTCTTTGTCATTTTTGGCTCCTAAAATCTCTGATCAGTTAAGTTAGCAGTCACCTAATAATTAGGCAGAGATTTCTTCTAATGCCTAGAACCAATGAATCTCCTAACTTTTGAAAAAGGGATCTATGTGCATGTTGGGGTTTGCCTTTGTCATTGACCTAGGCAGTTGAGATCTCTGCTTTAGCCACTACTTCCTGATTGTTCAGCGGAACCTCAAAGTCAGCCAAGAGTGAGAATTTCATGCCTTTTTGGGTTGTTCTTGAAAATTGTACATAGCCCCGGGACCATGCACAACTTTCTAGATTACCAGGGGTAGGTAATAGCTTGCCAAAGCCCCTATGAACATAATTCCCAATTTTCCTTTTATAAGCTTTCTTGTTAGCCTGTTGTTTGCTCCAAATTTTATCCATGACACAGGAAACCACAATATTAACAACTTCCTATATTGCTTTTTTACAAATTCCCCAGAAGAAAAGACTTTTCACACCAGTGAATATTTTAATCAGGCCAAATAAAGACAATCTTTTAAGGAGAGTCTCCAAGAGAATCACTAGATAGGTCAACTAATGATGGTTCTCTGGGAATGGGACTTTGAAGGAGTCATTAACTGTATCCTGCTCCTTCCAGTGGCTTCCAGACTGCTGGTATTCACTGTGATTATGGGCTGCTGGTTTTCAAGGCTACCAGTGAGCTAAGGAGTGAAGATAAATATAGGGTCAGTTAAGGCACACCAGGGTGACCCCGTAGGTTAAGCGTCTGACTTCAGCTCAGGTCATGATCTTGTAGTTCATTCATGAGTTCAAGGCTCATATCAGGCTCTGTGCTGACAGCTCAGAGCCTGAAGCCTGCTTCTGATTCTGTCTCTCCCTCTTTCTCTGCCCTCCCCTGCTTGTGCGC
>NC_043702.1:50071140-50091176 GCF_006229205.1 Suricata suricatta
GGAACATTCAACTCTTGATCCTGGGATAATAAATTCGAGCTCCATATTGGGTGTCAAGGTTACTTAAAAATAAAATCTTTAAAATAAGTAAATAAATAAATATATAAATAAATAAATATCAGAAGAAATTCATGTGTTTTTGACATGATCTTAGGTCTTATTTTCACATACTAGGCATTTTTGTCCTTTCCCTTGAAAAATAGACAATTGATGGAGGCATTACATTAATTGTATTTTTTCTTGTGTCTGATTAATCTTGCATATTCAAAAAGGGAAACAGTTGGCATTATTCTTTATGCTAAATTGATAATAACTTTAAATTAATTACTGGTGTTATTTGAACATGGATTTTAATCTCATGACTGAAAAGGACATTAAAACAGATCTTTAGCTCTCTAATGACAGGAAACCAATTATCAGAGTGGATCACACCATTGCATATACTTAAGAAATATTCTTCGCACAATAAACTGAGAAATTTATTTTTGAGGAAATATCTTGGAGGCATCTATCTTTTTTCAATTATTATCAATAATTTAAGCCACCTCTCAATGCAAATCTAGCCACTTTTCATAAATTTGTTGCAGTTCAAAATTTATCCAGAATGGAAATAGGCTGTGTCTCTCCTGACTCCCGAAAAATGTCGCAAACAGCTGGAAACTAGCTGGGAATGCAACACTATCAATTAAAGTAACAAAGTAAGATTTTAAAACAAATTGTTTTGTATAGAAAACATTATTTTTCTACATAATTAATAGCTCTAAAGTTATCTGCTACATATTCAAAGCAAAGAGAAAGACAAATGTTTCTTCAGAGAACACCCAGCCCAAATATCAGTAGATTATTTGACTATGTGACACCCCCAGAGGCAATTCTGAGCTGAGTGCACAACTGCCTGTGGAGCTCACCAAAAGGCCAGATGTTGCTACTAGAATGTTCCAAGGCTTGGCATCTGGGCCTTGGCAAGCCCCAGAGATAGCCTTGGGTCTTGTGTCTAGTGCTAAAATAGAAAGCAAAAGAAAGTTCCACAGTGGAGAGTCTAAATGATTTTGAAGAACTATACAGGAATGAGAGGTAATTCAAAGTAACACTAGCTTTCAGTAAATTATTGGTTTATCTGTACCACTTAAATCTACTGGGAAAATGTCAAAATAATTTCAAGTCTGGGAAAATCATTTTCATTGACTTTAACTATGTTCTACAGTAATTGTATCAATTGGTTAAATTAGTTTCCGGTAACTGAGAATGTACATTTTTCATTAATGAATAAATAGAAATAACAGAAAGAACGTAGTTATAATCTTACTCTCAGGCTTTAGGTAGTTATATTAGAGTATTTTGAACTGTTTTTCATCCTATTTCTATTAAATTTAAGATCTGAAATGTAGAAGACATAATATGGCTATTGCTTTATAACAAGGAATTGTTTTATGGATACGATTTTGTAAAGTTTTTTTCTTGGGACTAAAAGTTGTAGATTTATAGGCAGATTCCGAGAAATTGCATGACAAAAATAAGAACCTTGAAAATTCACATCTTTAAATTTCCTCGGTCTTAGGAATTTGTTAAGAAATTAATTAGATATAGGCCAAGATTTATTTGTATGTTCATTGTGAAGGTAAATAGCCAACTACTGATACAAATATGCAATAATAGGGGAGGTTACATACAATAGACTATTCTGTACCATTAAAATCATTTTAAGAACTCTTTAATGGCATAGAAAATACTCACGATATATTAAAAGCAGGAGATAAAACTATATAAACAAGAGAAATTGTGAAAAAATCAGGTGTATACTGACTGAAGACTAGAAAAAACATATAAAAGCGTGAGCATTGTTGTGAGGTATAGGTAATTTTTATTTTCTTCTTCATTAGTTAGCATCGTTTATATATTTTATAAAGACTGTACAATAAGCTTAAAAAATAAAATATTATGCAAATAAAACTAAAGCAATGTGCTTTATTATTGTATTAGGAGAATGTGTATTGTTTGAAAATGCTCAAAATCAACCACAATATCTTTAAACATGAAACACTAAAAATTCTTTAGCTGTTGGGATTTATGCTTTGTCTTTACTGAGGATAGAGCAAGAAATTCGAAGAGGAATCCTGATACTCTTACTCTGATAGAAAACAATATGTGAAAAAGAAAGGAAAAATCCATTTTTAAGCTGGAATAACATTTCAGGAATACATAGAACAGTGCTGCATTAAGAAACAGTTTCAAAAAAGGAAACAATTTCACGATGATAAGTCTCCTCTTGATATAAAACTGGTTTATTTCAATTTATTTCAAATGTTAAATCACTTACAGCGTCCTTCTCAAGATATATATACCCTGTCCCATTTCTCCTATACTTACCACTGAAAATTAGTTGTAGCATTCTTATTGGGCTTTTTTTTTTTTTAGAGATTTTCAGTATTGTTTACTTTATATTACCAATTCATTTATGTTTAGCATCTTTTAAGAATACATATCATTATATAAATGTATTAGATTGTACATATTTGCAAGCATATCTGGAATTTGAAAACTTGAAGTATTTAATACCAATATCTATGTTTTCATCAAATCTCATATTTAATGACAAACATAAAACTCTTCTGCTTCTAATACCTACCTGGCAGCTGGCTTAGTATTTTACTTACTTGGAGTTTAATTTTCACTGAACAGATTTTTTAAAATTCCAAACAAAATCATTGTTACCTATGTTAGGTGCCCATTTAGCAATATTTCTGAGAGGTGGGGCTCCCTTTCAACAGTGGCATCAAGAGAACAATACATTAAATCAGATTCCTTCTCTTTCAGAGGATGGCAGTGTGAGCTCAGCTGGCCCCCAGTCCTCAGCCCAGCCCTCGGCAGAAGCAGTGAGTTCAACCATAGCTACGGCAGAGTCTGATCATTCTCCTGATGAAATTACACTGATCTAATTTGCACGCTGTGAAGACATTTGGCACTGGCTGGATCTGAGCCTTGACATCTTCATTGGAACTAGAAGTACACTAAGAACTGACATTACATTTCACATTCTCTTCTGCCAGGTTGTGGCATTTCATCCTCTTTAAAGGCATTATTTCAAGAACATTGAATTTGGCTTTGATATGCCTGCCATTTTGCTGGGTAGAACATACTGCGCCAGAAAAGCTCAGCTGTAATAAAGTTTGGCACCAACAGCCCACCATATACCTGCCCCATCCTGTGCAATTTAATTGGCATTCAGTGGGTTGATAAATGGATTGGCTTAATGAGACAATATACTTGACATATGCAGGACTCTCCTGAGGAATAGGATTCATTTTTTCACTTCACACATCAACATGTTACAGATACCAACACAGTCACCTCTAGCAGTTGTGCTGTAGCCAATGGACGCCCTCCCCTGGACTGACCAACAGCACTGTCATCTTCCAGCCATCTCCCTCCTCTCCTCCTCAGCACCAAGCAGAGCACGGTTTTTAAGTATCATTGTATTTTGTATTTTCCCAGACACAAGGAAGAAGATAGCCCCCATGCCTTATTTACAGAAGTCTGTATTTTCCTAGGAGATCAAACAGCTTTGTGGCCCAAAAAGATTAGTTTGACCTGCTGTAAAACTGTGACGGTCCTATAAAATAAAGTACTGATGAATTCTGGGTATAACGACAGACACGCAATCATGGTTAGGAGCAAGTGGGTGCCATGCTAGCTTCAGAAACGCTAGTTTCAGGAATGAATTAATTAACACAACAAAGAGACACCATTTTTCACTCTTCAGATTAGCAAAGATTAAAAAGAACCATAATGCTGAGTGTTGGCAGGGGAGCAAGGAAACAGTGTGCCATGCTCTGCTGGTGGGATTTTAAATTAATACAACTTTTCTGGAAGGCAAACAGAAATATGTATCAAAAGCCTTAAAAATAGGCAGAACCTTTTACTAGGCACTTCTACCTTTGAAAACATATCCCTAAAGAAATAAAGATGAGTTAAAAAATTAAGATGAATATTCAGCAATAATCATCACACTGATTATAACAGGAAAAAATTTAAAATAATCTAAATGTATTAAAAAATGGAGATTGCCTCAATAAAATATAGAATAACCTATATGCTAGAACACTATACGCCCATTAAAATAATACAGTAGAGATACTTGTCATAAAAAATGTTCTTGATGTCTTTTATGCCAAAGAAGTATTCTAAAACACTAGCTTCATTACTAATCAACTTTTTGTGAAAAATTTATATATAAGTGTGTCTAAATATTCATACACAAAAAAGTCAGGTATCAAAATAGTTACAATGGTTGCCTCTGGAGGTGGAATTAATTAGAGGCTTGTTTTTCTTGATGCTTATCTTTAAATAATTTATTTCAAAGACTTAATGAAGATGACATTTTAAACCTCTCAAGGAATTTCTGACAACTTTGTGATATTTTGGAAACTCTTTTGCCATGTCATAAGTCAAATTCAATTCTTCTCGTAGTTCCAGACCATTTAATATTGTGCTGAATAGCTGTCCAGATAGATAATCCATCTTAAACAAATGAAGTTTCTTTCCACCTCCAGCTTCCTGAGATGTCTCTGTTCACCAGTAATAGGTTAGTAGTAGAAAGCGGCAGATTTTTAGAACGCAATTGACATTCAAAAGACTTCTGGAGTTTACAACTTCCAGCAACAATCCTTATTAACTGGAAACTGCTTTGGTCTAAGATTTTGTTTTTACAGTGCTGATGATTTTTTTTAAAAGATAGAAAAAGTTAGAAAATAAGGATCCAGACATGAAAAGGCTATTTATTTAGATTTGGGAAGGCCCCATAGGAACCATATTGTGCCTGGCAATTGGGAAGATTGGGTACTTGCCCTCAAGTCTGCCCAGGCAAATAGAAAAGGAAAGGTAATCGGGATGGAATGAAAGTGTTTCAAGGGGCAGATTAGCGTAGAGGAGCCAAAGTGCTCCATAATGACCAATTGGAAGATTCGGTTAGCGGTTAGCATTTCAACCCAGGCAGGGGGAGGCGCCATATGAGTGGCTTCCAAGGCAGCTGCGCCGCTGGCAGCCGCGCTGTCCTCTGCGCCCCTCACTACCTGCCTCTGGCTTCCTTCCTGCCTCTGAGGTGGGGAGGACGCCCACGAGCCACTGCTCCTCATTTCAACTGGGTGCCAGTTTGATGCTCTCCATTCTGCTCCAAAGGAAGCTCCAACATGCAAATAAGCCCAAGGAAATGAAAAAATGAAACGGTGTGTGACAGTTTCTAATTACTGCATAAAAACAACATATGGAAACTTCATTGTCCATTTCATCGCCCAACATGTACCATCAAGTCAGACTTCTTTTACTCAAATCACTCTCTCAAGCATTTGGACTTGGTTTATTTCAAGCAGGTTTTTGTTTTGTTTTGTTTTATTATTTCTGATGGGGATAATAGTATTTGTTTCTTAATTTTAAACATCTTGATTATTGGGAGTTTTTATAACATTGCTCTATTTTCTTTTTGAGTTTTCTCACTGTATTCTAGTTAGTTAATTCTATTCCCTAGGGTTACCCACAACCTGGATTGAAGTGGTCCTTTCTTCAAAAGTTGAAATTAACTACCCCTAAGTACCTTTTATAAATGCTTGAATGGGTCCCTAATCACTTATTAGAGGAGGCATGAGGACTGATTCAGCACTTGTAGTCTGCTTTGATTTCTAAAGGCATATGAATGGGAGGTCAGTAAAGAAAAATCAAGCAGGCCATGTTTAGTGACCTAAAAAAGTAACAATAAGGCAAATGACAAAACAAAAGTGAGTCAGAACAATGTGCTGAGGGAGAAAGGCCGGATCCAGGGTCAAGAGATGTGGGGTCTGTCCCCGGCTTTGTCACAATTATACCTGTCTGATCCAAAGGAAGTTCTTTACTTCCTATTGGCTTTGAAACAGGATTTGGACTACAAAATTTCTAAGATTCATTTCCTCTTTCCTGCATTCTCAGACTCTATAGAATGATTTTAGTACTCTTTGTTTTCTATATGGTACAAGACTCACTGTTGACCAAAGGTTGTTTGCATTTAAGTGCTAACCTTAGAGTAAAGTTTAAAAGTTGGGGGGAGACGAAAGAACCAAGGCATATATCAAACGCCCGTTTGCTAAAAGCAAAACCTTCCAGTTTCTCCTCTCATCCCCGCTGGCCACAGAAGCAGTGTCGGTTAATGAATCAGAAAAAGCTGGTTACCAGATGTCCTGGCTTATTACCAGGCACATCGCATTCTGTAATGGCATTCAAGAGCAAGCTGTGTGGAACCGAGAGATGGCAAAGGAAAAGTTCTCCTCTCAGACCAGCTTCACAGTGTGGGCATGTTCTGATACATTTCAGGAATGGTTGCTACACAAGTTCATTTCAGCCACCGTCAGGCATTCTATCTAGCGGGGGCTTGCCTGGTGACAAGGGCCTCTTCTCCGAGGTCAAGGGACAGCACGCCTCTCTCAGATCTTCCCTCTTCTTCTAATCTGTGCAGAATTGCTGACATGATCTCTTATATGTGGAAAGGAAGACAACAATAAGAAACTTAGGAGCAATGCAAAGGAAAAGCCAATTCTGTCTGATCGGTTTTCACCGCAGCTAATTTTAAAGCCACCCATTGTTCAGCTCTGCAGTCTAATTTTATGTTAATATCCTGAAAGTTGTCAAATCTTGGCAAAACCTATGCATAAATTACACAGAAAGTAGCTCACAGGAGGGGGAAAAGTAATGACTGTCATGGTTAGCCAAACCCATTAATAGTCTGACAAGCAATAACCCAGGAGCTCTGGTCAACTGCTGCAGACATCTGTGAAACTTTTGCAATTAATATCATTTTTTCCTTTTTTGTTGTTGTTGTTGGAAGAGGTATCAGCTGTGAAATAGCATGCAAGTGACTGATCATTATCAGCTCTGCCTGTAAGAGTTGGGTTATAATCTCTCTTGGTTGACCATTGCCCTGTTTTTCACAAAAGACGACTTTTTTTTAAGTAATGCCATGTTTTTTAGCACAGAGATTGATACTCTCCAGAAAATGGTGTGTGGCTGCTCAAACAAACAAACAAAAAATAGGATCCTTCAATCTCTAAGTCATTACTGATTTTTCTCCCTGTGAGGTTGGAAAGAAATAAAAATGGAGAGACTTCAATTCTCTCTTCAGAGCTGCACCCTAGGTCCTAGGCTTGTTGGTAGATCATCTTACTATGCCTTCTCCTACCTTTTCCCATATCATTGTAGTACACCTTTTCTGGAGATAAAAGCTTCAGGGCAAAATAAATGTAGCATCTGATTATGGTTAAAACATTCTGAAAATTACTCTATATGTATGTGCTTGTATAATGTACACACAGACAAATCTACCGCGCAGTTTCCTAGAGTATTCCGCTGGTAGAATTAGCTGAGTTTCCAGGTAAGCCTGTAAAGGCTTCTCGGTGTTTTCCCAGAGGTGTAGTCATTGAAGCATCTAGCATAGTACGTGGCACTGAGTAGATGCTCAAAAACTTTTGTTAAGTGAATGGATAGATGGATGGATGTTAGCAGGGTGTTCTCCCATTTATGACCTTTTGTTTGTAGCTTCATTTGTTGATTTTATGCAGAAATGTCTTTCTGCTAAAAATCACTTCCTGGGCATAGAATTTCTCAGAAAATGCTGACAGAAGGAATACTTGCTCTTATTAAAGCCTATAAGCAATCTGAAATGTCTGCCTTACAGAATCATTTTGTACCCAAACTCTTTCTGTGCCAGGACCTGGGCCTGTAGGTGGGTATATGAAGATGAGTAAAACAGTTTTTGCTATCACAGAGCTCACAGAATGGGCAGAGGCAGCCGTGTAGAGAGACGATTCCAAACGAAACATGGCACTTGCCATAATATAGGTTTCTGCAGTATAGGTTTCAACAGACTTCAAGGAGCAGCCCATTCTGCCTGGTAACGAGAAGAAAAAGAATCATGATAGAGAGACGTTTGGGCTGGATCTCAGCAACAAAAGGACTGGCAGAGAGAGGGAGGAAAGGCTTTTAAAGGTCAAGGCCTGCTTGTATCAAGATACAGAGTAGTAAAAGGGCATAGAATCTTAGAAAGTCATGAGATGGTGAGTGGCTACAAGTACAGAGCATCGGAAGAAGATGGCGGCTCATTTTGCAGCAATTGGAGGTGAATGGAAACCTTGAACCAGAGAATCAATGGCCAGTAGTGGTGGGGAGAGGTGTGAGGGAGGATGGGAGGAGAAAGGGGGATGCAGAATCATGATAGAAAGTCCAGTGAGGAGAAAGGAGAAAAGGCAACAGATTATGAAGAAATCTCTGCAGAACCGTCAAGATTGGATGATTGACTGCATGTGGGGGTAAAATGGCTATGATAGAGGATGACTCCCAGCCTGTGTAAATAGCGACACCTTTAATTAAGTTTGGGACGCAGAAAGCAGCTGGCTGGGGTAAACGTAGGAGTGAGGAAACCACAAGGATAAAGGAGAACACAGCATGTAAATATTCTGGAAATAAGTCTTAGGGAAATAATGAGTAGCCATGCACCAAACCATTTCCAACCACCACTGATAAAGCCAACAAATCAAATGAGAACAAAATAAAATCTAACAGATGCTTATCAAAGGCAAATGCAATTGGAGTCTTCTTTTTAAGGAAGAATCAGAAAGAAAACCAACTAAAATATAGAGATAATGATTAGTCCTTTGAACTTACATAAAAAGAGCTCATTAACAGGAAGCTGTTTATATATAGCCTCTGAGCTCTGAGCATTCTGAACTCCCTACTGAATGAAACGCACAGCCTGACCTAACTCGTCTCCCTTCCCTAAATATTATAGTAACATTTACCAAATGAAAATGATATTCATAAAATATAAAGCCCCCAAACAGTCACAGTCTTCCGTTTGGCAACACATGTGGCTTCCTCTCTAGCCTTGTCAGAACATAACAAATTCTGGACAAATCAAGAAAAGAGAGAGTATTGGAGCAATCACATAAATGAATGCCAGTTGTCTGAAAAACAAGTCTGCTGTCATCTTGGGACACATCATTTTTAGAAACAATGACCCATTTGGCAGCCTCACACATGTTCCCATCTCTGAAGCTTTCCAACATTCCCAGCCTTACTTTATTTAGGTTTGAGATTTTTCTTGATTATAAATCTTTGGTGAAGCAAGTGCAGAATCTTAATTCCATCCAGTATTACTCATTCCTTTCACACTACTTTTTTTTTCATTGTGTTACTGACCCTTGTTTTACTGCCTCAGAGTCCCTGTCTGGGCACCTCATATCAAATGGCAGCAGGGTGGAATGTGTAATTATTTCACTGTTGAACTTGTACAGCTGTCCTTAGTAGTGCTGGTCCTCTGGCTTTTGAAAACAGCCTTTGTTATGTGGCTTTCCTTATTAGAAAAAGTTACATTTTGGCTCAGTCAATATCTGAAGGGCTCTGAGTTAGTACTATCCAAAACATCAAGCTCCATTTCTTCATTTTTTAATTGAATTTTTATTGACTATATAGAGTTTGTGAAGGGTAGGAAGCTGGGTGCCCCCAAACCCAGGAAATAGTCCACCTGTCTCCCAGCATCTGACACTATCACTTCTTATTAAATTTTGACTTGAAATAGTTCTCTTAGTGTGCAATGAACTCTAAAGTCCAAGAAATTTCCTGGAGAATCTCTAGCCTGGAGACCTAGGTTGAGAGAGATTCTGGGGAGTTCAGTGTTTCCGTTTGGAAAGGGAGGTCAGACTCAGTTTCAGGGAACGGAAACAGGGTCACAGAAGTAAGAGTGGTAATTCAACCAGAGAATAGGCCCCTTTGTTGGGGAAGCACAACATGGCAGAGCCGCAGAAGCAAAAGACTCTGTCTTCAATGATAGCCTTTGACTTCTGAACTCACCATCTCCTCATCCTTTATGGGGTTTCCTTCAATGTCAATTGCTCTTTTGTACATGTTTGCCTTTTAACCTGATATCTATTATAGGGTGATGATTTTACTCCCCTCCCCCATCTTTAAGGTCTTTACATACAAATAGTCAAAATGATTCCTCCAAGTTCTTTGTAGAAATAGCTTAATAGGCTGTTTAAATTTTCATTTCATTCAGATTCTCAGTTTTAGTTCTAATTGTATTACTATGAAATGAGCGTGATGTTTTCTCAAACTAGTATAGTTAGAAGTAGTTAAGAATATGTATATGGTTCTTCACCTTATAAAATCATTGTCACAACAAAACTCATGTATTATGTATTATTTCATGTACTTGTATTATGTATTAATAATCATAATTATGCATTAGTTCATAATTCTTGAATAGTTGTTTCCCTGAGACCATCAGAAATAACAATTTAAAAAACTATTTCAACTCCTCCAAAGACAGTTTGCAGATATTTACATAGGCCAAATAAAATAATAAAAGGTTAACAGTCCTTCTTTATAATTAAATAAAAACAAAATGTATCACTTTTCCTGCTCCCAAATACCCTTTAAAAAAAACTAGAATTGAAGTCTCTGTTTTCAGATTGTATGTTTGAACCTAAATAAAGCAGCATTTTGGTTATGTTCATTAACTCAATTTTCAACACAAATATTTAGGGGAAAATGATTATGAATGGTATTTCATGACTATATCAGTTAACATGTATTCTTGAGTCTATGATACTTTCAATAAGTTGATGACAAAATTGTGTGAGTAAACACATTCATTTGAAAAATTAGTACATTACAAATAAAAAACACGCAGAATGTGCTATAGTAGGTATCCCTTTTTCCCTTTAAGATGAATGGGCTAATTCACAATTTGCTGAGGGTCAACAAGGCCAAAGGCTCTGAGCAAAATGGAGAGAAAACCCATAATGAAATGGCTAAAGACTACAAAGGGGTTATTGATTTATAAAATGTGCAATCTTCTGGTCTCTGGCTTATATTACGGACCTTCCTTTATAACCCTTTTATTTGTGGATTGAGTCAGTCAAAGTGGCTGCCATGTAGAGGAAGCCTGGGGCCCACATTTGAGCTGAGGATCAGCTTTTTAGTGATTCAGGGTTATAAATTCTCACTTTTCTCACCAAAAATGAAGAAGGACTAGAGAATGCAAGATGCCATCTAATAATCATTTTCTCCCTCTTCCTCAGAAACAAATATTTATTTGGGGTAGAAAGCAAGCAACTTGAAGATTACAGTGTTCTTCCTCTCTTACATGTAAGTGTGGCCAAATGAGTCGGTTCTAGCACATGAGGTAACACAGAATTCTGGGCAGGCTACTCAAAGGGAACTGATGCGGCAGGGATATTAAATGTTTTGTTCTTTCTTCCTAATGTTTGGACTGCAGATGTGGGAATGGAGCTCTGGCTGCCATCTGGAATTATGAGGTAAACTTGAGGGTGGAATGGGAGCCAAACAATTAAGAGATTGTGGATTCTAGATGTTTGTGCGGCTGTCACACTAGCCTGGACTACCTAACTCCAGATTTCTTCTATATGAGAGGGAAATAAGCTTTTATCTTTTTATTTTATTTTTTTCTTTCATAGTTTATTGTCAAGTTGGTTTCCATATAATACCCAGTGCTCATTCCAATAAGTGCTCTCCTCCATGTCCATCACCCGCCTTTCCTTTTCCCCGTCCCCCATCAGCCCTCAGTTTGTTCTCAGTATTCAAGAGTCTCTCATGGTTTGCCTCCTTCACTCTCCCCAACTATTTTTTCCCCTTCCCTTCCTCCATGGTCCTTGGTTAAGTTTCTCCTATTCTACTTATGAGTGAAAACATATGGTATCTGTCCTTCTCTGCCTGACTTATTTCACTTTGCATGACACCCTCGAGTTCTATCCACATTGTTATGAATGGCCAGATTTCATTCCTTCTCATTGCCATGTAGTATTCCATTGTATATATAAACCACATCTTCTTGATCCACTCATCAGGTGATGGACATTTAGGCTCTTTCCATGATTTGGCTATTGTTGACAGTGCTGCTGTGGACATTGAGGTACATGTTCTTCTATGCATCAGCACAACTATTATCTTTTTAAAGTCATTATGGGTTTTCTATTACATGGATCTAATTCAAGGTGGGAAGAGGAAGGGTATTATTTCAGTTCTGCTCTTATTGGGAAGGGCTTTCTCACTATATATAGGATTACATGTGATAGGACATAATTATAATAATGATATTACTATTATTTAATAAAAACTTTATGTAAGCCACTGTCCCAAGTTCTTTATACAGGCTTTTCAGATACTGTAAAACCTTGGATTATGAGTAACTAGTTGTGTGAGTGTTCCACAAAATAAGCAAACATTTCTAATAAATTTTAACTTGATAAGTGAATGATGGTTTGCAATACAAGTAGAACGTGATACCAAATGCCTCATGATCACAACTTAGCCAGTGGTTCTTGAAATTTGTTTTGATACACAAGTGCTTTGGATTACAAGCCTGTTTCTGAAATGAATTATGCTTGTCAACCAAGGTTTTACTGTATATGTTTATATTGTAATTCAAAATATATTTATAATAAATAAATATATATACTTTTAGAGGTTTTTAACTTAATTTTATATATGTATGTGGTATAGCTACTATATGTATGCCAACAAAACACTGAAGATAGGTGCGTTATTGTCTCTCTTTCATGAATAAGGAAACTGAGGAGCCTCTTTTAAATGGTACACCTGGAACCCTAGACCAAAGTTCATGGTTTTAATCACCATTGCCTTCACTGCCTTGCAATGAAGGTACTAGCCATCTCCTGAGTATTTTTCTATCCTTGGAATAGTATATCTTCATTTGCTATTCTTTTACTACTGATACTCCTTTGATATAAAGTGGAAGCTCCACAGACTAAGATGTGTATGCATTGATTCCTACTCCTCTCTTAACAGATTTAATCATGGAGCCTTGGAAACTACCAGCTGAGCAAAATCGCTTCTCAGACTCAACACTGTCAACCTTCATTGGAGTGTGGAGCAGGGTGGGGCAGAGGAGTATAGGCCAAATGGGCAGTGCTCTGTGACAAAGTGTCATACCACTGTGGAAAACTGATCAGCAACTATGCATTTGTCTCCCAGAATTTTATTCAGGGTCTGCTTGAGTAAGGCAGTAATAATACATACTAATACTGACTGAAGCCATCTTGGTAGTCTGAACTAAGAAAGATATTTGAAATATAAACACTCTTCAGAGCTACTTTGTCTTCCGACTGTGAAGTGTAAAAGGGCATACTCACTATTTTAAGATAAAAGAATTAATACCATGGAAACCAATAGCTTCTCTTCCATTATTGTTTTGCTTTTTGCTATTGCTACTACTACTTATTTGGCATGAAATACCATCAAAATATACATAGAATAGGGACACCTGGGTGGCTCCAGTGGTTGAGCATCTGACACCAGATTTTGGCTCAGATCATGATCCCAGGGTTGTGGGACTGAGCCTGGAATCTGGCTGAGCATGAACGCTACTAAAATTCTCTCTCTTTCCCTCTGCCCATCTCCCCCACTCATCCTCTCTCTCTCAAATAAAAATTAAAAAGATATACATACATAGAATAATAGACCATTGAAACTGGATACTTCTTTTGTATCAGGATAGTGTAGGGTACATACAGAAGGAAAAAAAACAGAACTAAGAAAAAGATCTTCAAATCTCAGAGCCCACAGCTAGGGACAAGAATTGCTGATATAAATAATCAGGCACTGCACATTAGTCACATTTTTTTTTAATCAACTGCATCTAGTAACAGTCAAATCTAAACCTCCTTTGGCCTCATTTGCAGATCAAATCAAACCAGAGAAAATGCTTATGCCCTGTGAAGCTCTCAGATAGCCACTTAAAAATGCCTGCTGACAGCAGTCTGGTTTAACTCCAAGAGCCTAACCATTTCTGGCAACTAGATTCAAAAGGGAGAAATGACATGAGAAGGAAGTCCTTCGGAATAGATTATGGCTGATATCCTTGTGGGGGGAAAAGGAAGGTCACTACCTCATTGTTTGTGGACTTGTAGAGAGAACAGTATCGATGACATCCTGAGTTTTTGTGCAATGCTTTATGAGGATTTGGGAAACATAAATAGAGAAAAAAGAATTTCAAAGTCTAATCAGAGTTTGTGTGGCATCATCAAATGAATACATGAGTCATAAGGTGCTTCCTTCCAGCTCCTACATAGACTAGTTAATAAAAACTGTATGAGGATAGTATTTTTCCTGGTAATATTTTTCTTCACCCAACAATGTTTTATTTGTTCTCTCTGAACAATTCTCTATATGATATTTCATCAAAATTCCTAGGATCCAAATATTTCAAACATATCCAGGTGCTTGATAGAAGTTTTCATTCTGAAATCTATTGTATCTAAAATCATGTAATTCTTGTCATGAGAAACAAACATAATTTCTATTTTAATGGCTATAGAAAATGGAGTTACTACACTGCCCTAATTTAAAAAAATATTTTTGTTCATTTTACACTTTTAAATCTGGTGCATTTCAGAGACAGCTGGAAGTCATTTATCGCCAGCTGTCTGTCCTTGAACCTAATGTTCAAGATCTTGTGGTTGATACGAGGTATATCTGTTTTCAACATTAGGATCATTACTCTCTGTCCCAGTTACCCATTCCTGTTTTCGAGAAGTCACAACACAGGCCTGTTTGTCTACTCCTTCTGAAGACAGGACACAAAACGAGGCTGGGGAGATGGCACAAAGGTGAAGGGAACAGATAGAGTTGAATTCTATGTATATCTGTAATGTGCTAAGAGGCTTACAACCTCTGCTTCTAGTTCCCATGGATGAATGCCACTCTTAGGAATGACTGTTGACACTCTAGAGCCTTCACCTGGACTCCTTTGTTTAAATTCCATTTGTTCAAGGTAGCATTTGCTTTCGATTGTTTTCTTATATCATTTTAGAAGTTCTGGTTATTTTCTGGCACAAGAGAAAACATAGGGGGGTGGGTGTTATGTTATCATTTTGTGACTCCATGTTGTTGCAGATAGAGTTCAGCAGTAATGATGACACAAAGGGTATTTTCTGAAGGCTGCAGGAAAGCTCCAACCAGGTCTGGAATAAGCAGTTCCCTTGTCCAGCTGCCACAGAAGGAAATACAACTCCACCATTTCTTCTGCCTTTGCTACACCCTGACCAATATTCAAAGGATCAAAAGAGGGAGTTTTATTGACCAAATTTACTTCAGGGCCTAATGGAATCTAGTAGAAAAAACAGAAGTGAAAGCAGCTAGCTTTACCACCTGAGTAGAACTGCACACAGTGGGGAAAAGACAATTCCCCAAAGGAAAGAATAAGAAGAATGGAGAAGGGGTGCCGGCTGACTGAGAAGCAATAAATGTCTACTTCTCTCTTTTTCCTTTTGTGGGATAAGTGACAAGACTCACTGTCAGCAGAAGCACTGCATGAAAGCAAAAAAAAACCCCAAAAAACAAAAAATCTTTACTAAAAAATTTTGAAGCTAAATAAAATGGATACCTTTTTTTTTTAATGTTAAGCTGCTTTTTAAAAATGTTTTATTTATTTTGAGAGAGTGTGTGCACAGGGGAGGAACAGGGTGAGGGAGAGAGAGAGAATTCCAAGCAGGCTCTGCACTGAGCTGTCTGCACAGAACTCAGTGTAGGGCTCAAACTCACCAACCGGGAGATCATGACCTGAGCCAAAACCAAGAGTCAGATGCACCAGGCACCCTGAAGGTAGGTATCTTTATACTGAATACAAACAAAGACAGTAAACTAAACAAAATAAAAATAAAACCTGTCTCTGAGTTGAAATAAGGCTGTTAAATTTTAGTATCAAGACATTTCTTTTTCTTTCTTTTAAATATTCTTTCTACCATGAGATTCTGAAACAGAATAAGGCAAGGCATACCATGTAGTTCTAAAGGTCCTACCAGTTTACTTGACTGGTTGGGCTACTGTCTTTTGCAGTATCATTCATCGTAACTTATTCACATAAGCTTCAAAACCAGGAGGATTTGGTTTTGAAGTCTGGACAGACTTTACTCAAGTGGAGGATAGATAAGGCTGGGTTGGAAAGATTCTCTAAGTGTGGAAAAGTGGTGCATTGGGGCATGGAGTAATTTCGAAGGAATCTTTGGCATCAAACTGAAACATGACTGGAGAAGCTAAAAGCACAACTAAAGAACAAGTAATTAGGGAAAACATATGATAGAATCATAAAATCCTATGGTCGTTACAGAGTTACATTGATTTGGAATGGCAAATACTTGGCTTACAAACTGATCTGATCACACCCTATATTCAAAACGTATGCCATTGATCACTCAAGATACTCTCCACTGATTAGCATCAGAGAAAATTGGCCATTGTTCTGCCCCTTTCCAGCTCATCTACCGTTACATTGTTCTCATCTTTCTAAAATTTCCAAGTAGATCTCTAAGACTCTTGAGAGTCTTGCTCCAAAGGCACTTATTGCCCAACTCATATCTTCTGCTTCAAGTCACAGTGACCTTCTTAACATCTTCTTGAACACATCTCTATCATTCACTATTTCATGACTTTATGTACATAGTTTCTTTTTTCTCAAATACTCTGACCTTCTTACCCACTGGTGAACTTCTTCCCATCCTTCAAAACATTTTGTGCCCTTTTTATCTTTGAGAATTTCCTGAATTCCACTAAATTGAGTTTGTTATTCTCATCCTCTGTCCTCCTAGAACATCTTGCATTTCTCTAAGATAACTCATCGAACTTTAGTGATTATATGTCTGTGTCCCTCATTAGGCCTCATGCCACTTGAAGGTAGCCATGCACCTTGTTCCTTTTATTGGCCTTACCTTGAGGATAGTCTGGCCATTGTGGATGCTCAATAAGTGATACTGATTGGATAAATGAATGTCATTCGAGTTTCGTAGGCATCCTGCCATAACTCCTGAGAAAGGAAGGGTCTTTTGACTCAATGTTACATTTTCCTTCCTATTTGAAAGGTACGTATCTTAAGATTCATGTGTATAGTGAATGGCCTACCTTCACTTGAAGTACTAAATTGAAGTTTATAGTTTTGCCTATTTCATCTTGCTTTAGCTTTATTTGTATGTTGGTTTTTATAAATATAAATTAAAGTCTTAAGCTACTTAGGGAAGCTGAGATTAATCAGAACCCCTGTGCCTTAAACAGAATATCCATCTTTTTCACTTGAATTTATATAATTCTGTTTATTTTAACAACATTTTTCTGGATACAATTTTGAATCTCATTCAGTAGATGTCCATTTTCAACCCCATCTCATCATATAGTATTCACAGGAGTGTTTTGTTTAAAAATGCACAAAGGTATCTTATTAAATAATGTCACAAACATGAAGTTCATTATTATGCAAATGTCATCCTTGGAACAGATTTGTTAATTGCAACTCATTTGCATAATTAATGAACTCCCAAATGAATTATGCTTTTGCAGATTTGTGCAGCATTGTTTTAAAATAAATTATAAAATACATGTCAAAGGAAAAGTGCTTTCTGGGCTCCCATAGCATTGTTTGAAAATTAATTACCAAATGCTTGTCAAATTAAAATGAGTTTGTAGTTTTTACAATGTTATTTTAAAATTAATCACAAAATAAAATGTCACTGCATTAAAGTAAATAACTTGTTATTTTCTCTAAAAGAACCACAGAAAATAGCGTTTTAACTTCAATTATATTGTTTGGTATAGCGATTCTAGTGTTTTATTTGTTTCGTTTTTACACTGTGCTTTAACAAAGTTGTTAGCATGTTAATGTTTTGGTAAATTGAGATTTAATTTAATTTTATTATGTAGTTTATTTTATACAGTTGATGATTAATGCATTGCATATGAACCAGTATGGGTTTGTTCATGATAAATTGGACTTTAAAATACATTCAAGGTCACTTAAGTCTGTTGTATAAACAGTAATTTTAAGATTTATTTTATTGAAATTTTGACTGCTGCCAATTAAAATGATTAAAAGCATATAGCTGGGATATCTTTCTATCTATCCTGACAAATACAGCAGGATAATTCCTTTCTTCAGTGAAAGCTTTTGGTCCCCACACCATTTTCTCCAGTCACAGAAATTTGCTGTTCTTGTATAGAAGCCATAGTTACTTCCCACTCCTGGACTCCTCAGTCCACATAGAACCCCTCATCTGCCCAAAAGTTAGGTGGGAGACACCAGTGTTCTTTTTTTTTAATAGTTTATTTTCAAATTGGTTTCCATAATACACCCAGTGCTTCTCCCCACAAGTGCCCCCCACCATGACCATCACCCCCTTCCCTCCCTCTGCCTCCCCCTTCAGTTCATGGTTCGTTTTCAGTATTTAATAGTCTTTCATGATTTGTGTCCCTCACTCTCCCCAGCTCTCTTTCTCCCTTCCTCTCCCTATGGTCCTCTGTTAGGTTTCTCCTGTTAGACCTATGAGTGCAAACATATGGTATCTATCCTTCTCTGCCTGACTTATTTCGCTTAGCATGACACCCTCGAGGTCCGTGTTCTTAAACAATGGTTTGGTCAAAATGACTTTCAAAACAAAACATTTGGCCAATAGTTGCCAGGAATTAATGTTGCCAATGAAATACCAACCAAAACATTAAACTACAATCATTATCATCATCATCATCATCATCATCATCATCATCCCTGCCTAGGAGTGTAACACCAAAAAGTGAAAAACTCAGTCACTTAAGAAGATATTTTTGTTTTGTTTTGTTTTTAAACAATAGCAGCCTCTCTTTGCTCATCTCTCCTTCTTATTCTCAAAGCAAACCAATTGTCTGTGGTTTCTATTCTATTTTGTCAGTTCTTGACCATGGAAAGTTAATCTGTGGGGGAAGACCTTTGTCTGACATGATTGTAACTATGCAAATTGATGCCAACTAGACAATAATTCTTTTTTTTTCAATTTTTTTAATGTTTAATTTTGAGAGAGAGACACAGAGTAAGAGCCTGGGAAGGGCGGAGAGAGGGAGACCCAGAATCTAAAGCAGGCTCCAGGCTGTAAGCTGTCAGCACAGAGCCTGACATGGAGCTCGAACTCACAAACCATGAGATCATGACCTAAATCGAAGTCAGATGCTTCACTGACTAAGCCACCCAGGCACCCCTAGACAATAATTCTTAAGTAAAATAATAAATTATTTTCCTTCAGGTTTTTGTTTTACATATAGCTGCCTTTCTAAATCCCTATGAGCTATTCTATGCTACCTTTTCTGTAAACTGATAAACACAGTAGTTCATTTTGATAAAGCAATATTTCTTCTAATTTATATCTGGTGTGTTAAAAGAACCCAGTAGCTCATGCAGAAATATGGATTTAAGTTTTTGCCACTTCGTGTTCAATTGTGGCACAAATATTACTCAAAAACTTAAATATATATATTATATATATATATTATAGATAGATAGATATTACAATAAAATCAAATATAACCACTACTGTCAAAGCTATGATGCTACCTTATAAGTATTTCTTTGTTTAAATCCCTTGGGATACTTTTACTTGACATCCTTTTCTGAAATTCTACATCATTATGCTTATAAGTATAGGACAATAAAACATCTAACAGACTAACTATCTCATAACTAACATTTGAACCAATAACCACATACTGAGAGCATAAGTTAATTTGTACAGATGCAGGATCTTTAAATTAATTAAATTAATTCCCATTCAATTAAAGCAGAAGTGTTCTAAGAGAGAATTTGATCCACAGTTTATGCTCTTCAGCAAACTGTAGTCTGCAAAGCAAGTTGCAGACATTCCAGTCTTTGGAAATTTTTGTATTGATGAGAACACAAGTAAACAAAGTCATAGTTTTGTGGATTGAATGTCAACTCTTTGTGATGTTTTGTAAGGATTATTGGTCTTCTCTTGATGTAATCTTCATTTTATAGAAATGAATTAAGTTACACTTGAATTTAGGCTTTTTAGACTGCATTGAAAATTTTTAAATGTTTATTTATTTATTTTTTTCCCATAATATTTTATTGTCAAATTGTTTTCCATACAACACCCAGTGCTCTTCCCCATAAGTGCCCTCCACCATCACCACCACCTCTTTTCCCCCCTCCCCCTTCCCCTTCAACTCTCAGT